>NW_019272025.1:5187537-5215199 GCF_002738345.1 Cucurbita maxima | reverse complement strand
TTTTTTTTTTTTTTTTTTTTCTTTTCTTTTCTCTTTTTGGATGATGGAATATTTGTTTCTATTAATTGTATTTTATTCTTTTAACTGGTAGGTGTTTAAAGATACACTATTTTCAGCTTAATTTCCCTGCATAATTTAATTTTTTTTATTAATTTGTTAGATTTTTCAATTAATATTCTATAAACTTCTTTTTAATTTTTTACGCTAAATTTATTAAATTATATCTCTTGATTTTTAAATTGTAAGGATTGAATGTTAGCTTTTTTTTTTTTTTTAACAAATAAATAATATTTAATTTCAATAGAATAAAAATTTGCACAAAAATAAATTAAACCAATACACAGATTAAAATATATAACCTTACTATATTCATAACTTAAAAGAAAAAAAAAACAATTATTGTTTTCTCTTAAAATTTATTAATTTTTTTTAAACACATACTTTTTAATCTATTAAATGTTGTAAATTATTATTTTATTTACATAACAAGACACGTGAGTGAATATTACCTAGACATGTAATTATAAAATTTAATTTTATCAGTGGGTTGGATTTATCCAATGAATGGCTAAGATTTCATATCGAAATATTTTCATAATCCCAGCCAATAATTTAAAAGTTTTATTAAAAAAATCTAACAAACTTTTTTAGATTTTATATAATTCAATTTTTTAAATAAATAAAAAACTATGATTAATTAAAAACTATTTAAATTATTAGTCCATTATTTATTACAATTCTAGGTCACTTAAATCGAATATATATAATTATGTCATGTTTACTTCTCCTATTTTTAATTAGTTATTATAAGTTCTTGTGTTTTTTTAAAATGTTACGTGGAAATTTCAAATAAACTATTACGTGGAAATTTTATTTATTTATTTATAAGATATTCGGGATCATTTTATATAATTTGTTTTACACGAAAATAATAATAATAATAAAAGAAAAAGAAAATGACAGGTGAGAATTGGAACGTGAAATGATGAAATGGGTTTGGGGGTGTGGGGCCGGATATGGAACCTTTATAGGAATATGCTCGATCACGAGGCCACGGCTGCCACGTACGCTTCCTCACCAATCCACGTCATAGCTATTTTATAATACCATTAATTTACACGGTGCAATACGTTCCACGTAATTCATAGGCATTGCCGTCCGTTGGGCAGCTGGACGGCTAGGGCAATATTGCATTAAAAATACGAAAAAGGCTGACTGTGTCGTCATTGCTGCCGTTAAACCGAATTAGTGCGTTTATTAAAACATGCTTAATTATATTAAGTAAAGATTAATTTCTCCTTTTAAGCTTAGTTAAAAACAAGTTGGCCTTTTATTTTAAACCCCATGCACGTTATTATATAAAAGGCGGTCAATAGTCCTTCCCAAATGTAATGTAATTATTACTAAGCTTACCTCTACCCCAATTTGAAAAGTAAGCTTCAAAGTGACGTACCCGAGCACTAAATGGATGGGCAGTTGAGTGACAAGTCATTTGGATATCAATTAGACCTTGCTTCCGTGAACTATTCAACGTCATCTATTGAATCGAAAGACGATTCAAACATTCTTGTCTCGTGCATGCACACTATAGAGTATCACTTAATTTTCTTTGTAAACACAGTCACGTAAATCTTGAAAAATATACTGAAGGATGAAAGTTTCAACACCATGAATGGCAAAAATAATTTTTTTTTTTGTAACAACTTAAGTCTTATGCTAACCGATATTATTGTGTTTTGTTCTTCTCTCCAACCAACATAGGATCTCACAATATACTTATTCAAAATCCAGCGTTTTGTTGTCATATCATTCGATATCTGGTTCTGATGTCACAGTGATAGCACTATGAGAGGCGGCTAGAGGAAAGAGGGTGTGGCGTGTTGCTTTTGTTGGGCAAGCAACTTTGAAAGGATTCCCAATTAAATTTAAATGTCGGCGGGCGTGTCTTGGGTTTGAATTGTTTTTGGTCTTAAGATTTCGCTATCAATCAAAGCTAGTGGGCAACCAGGGAAGCTGGCATGAAAAAGAGAAATGTCCTCTTCAATATCATACACGCCCACTTGATTTCTTATAAAACCATCAACTATATCCATTTATAAATTATTTGCCTCCTACTTTATGTCGCACGTTAGATGAACATTTTTCACAATGGTATCATATTGTCCACTTCCAAAAGGTCTCATAGTATTTCTTGATTATAAACTCACGACTATTCTCTAAATTAGCCGATATGAGACTTTCATCCAACACTTCTCTTTGAACAAAGTACGCCTCCCCTTAATCGAAGTGTTCTATTGGAGTCTTAGTCATTTTCTATTATGCATTCGAGACTCACAATACTTTGTTCGACATTTGAGGATTTAATTAACATGGCTAAATTTAAGGCATGACTATAATACTATGTTAGATGAACACGACTCTACACAATAATATGATATTGTCCACTTTGAGCACAAACTCTTTTGTTTTGTTTCATACCATTTTAGATTTCAAACTTTTTCTATAGCAAAATTGTTTTTATAAGATTCCATTTTCAAGAAAAAACTATAAATATAAAATATCACAAAATAAATAAATAAATATTTTATACTACAATCACATTAATGATATCTTGTTGTTATTTTTACTATATTTTGTTAGTTTTTTTATATTATAACTAAGCTCTAAATGTTGAATATATAGACATAAAATTATATATCGACAAAAATATCGAAATTTAAAATTTCTATAAGAATAATAGCAATAAGTTCATTGGAATTTTTCCCTTTTTTCTTGCACGTTGAAAGTTTGACCAGGAATGAAGAACCTCCATAACGGCCTGAGATGTATGTAAGTTGGGCCTATTGGGCCACGCCTTGAGGTCTCGTCAAGGCCCATTATGAATTTACATTCGCTCGCGTTTAGTATAAAAATTTTAAGCCATTCGAGGATTAAATTTGATTAATATTAATATTATTATTATATTTTAAAATTTTATTACGATGATGGGCAGACTTGGTTAATATTATTATTATTATTATTATTAGTTGGGAGTAAAAAAAAAAAAAAAAAAAAAAAAAAAAAAGAAAAAAAAAAAGTAAAATAGGTATAAGATGGAAATGGAGTGGGCATTTTAGGGAATAAAAAAAGTAGAATGAAGTGGGATGACGCAATAAGTAATGATGACTTCACGGGCTCTTAATTCTCCATATTCAAAATCTGTCAGTAAGGCACTCAAGTATATGCAATTAAACCTCCCTTTACTGTCACTTTCTCAGTGCCCTCCCCTCTTTTATTTTTACTTCCAAATTTACTCCTCCATCTTTCTTATATTTATACTTTTTACCCTATTTTTCTTACCAAAAACCCCCTGAGATTTCTTGTTTTATTAAAAAGAACTAGGTTTAATTATGAAAAGTTAATAGTGAAGTCAAACCCCCACATTCAAAGATTCCAAACAGTCAAACACTAATTAATAGGGAGAAAGCAGAGGATTATTTCTTTTTTAAATAAAGGGGGTGGTAATATTGTAATAATTTAGAAAGATGGGGGCATTTAAAAGAGTAAGGAGAATAATAAATGTAAGAAGGGCCACATGAGATTGACCATACATTGGAGCAGTATTGTATTCTGAAGATCTCTGCCGCTGCAATGGCTATGAAGGTAATAATTACATAGGAAATGGGAAGAGTTTTTTTTTTTTTTTTTTTTTATAATTTATTTTTTAAAGAAATTATTATTTGTGGAAATTTGCCATTGTACCCTTTTGGGTAAAAAAATAAATAAAAATAGTTGTCAGAAAATGGGTATAGAGTTTGATGAAAAGAACTATTTGCAGCAAAGTCCCTAGGGTTTTGTTTATTTTATTTCTGATTCCCCAGAGAGAAAAATAGTGATTTTAGAGACAGAAAGCACTTTTTGAATGGTCAAAATCTGTATTTTTCTCTTTTCTTTTTTGTTGATAACAACCAATAAATGGGTCTTACTGCTTTGCCAATTTCCTGTTACATTTTCCTATTTAGTGAAAGTACTTTTTTATTTTTATTATTATTTTTTTATTTTTTTATTATTTTTAAAAAATTAACGAACAGTCAGCCTCCCATGTTGTTGTTTTCAATAGTTTGCAATAAATATAAATGTTTTGTTTGTGGAAAACTTTTTGGTTGTTTTTTCCTTTGTTATGAAAGTTTGAGATTTCAAATTTTGAAATTTAAATATTTTTGTAAATAATTTCATTTACATATTTACAGCCTTGAAACTACGTCGTTTTCTAACATAAATGGTACATTTTCACTGTGGGAAATTATGGGCTTCCAGACCACAAAATAACATATTTTAATAATTTTTTTAATCAATTGTTATCCAATATCTTTATAATTAAAAATATAGGTTAGAAAATTAATAAACATGCAAAATTTTATTACACATTTAAAAAAAAAGTAAGATGATAATAATTTTTAATTTTTAAATAAATAAATTACATTTGCATTGAAAAAAAATAATAATAAGAGAGAGAGAGAGAGAGAGAGAGAGAGAGGCATTTGACATTGAATAGGTAACGTTGAATCCCAAGAAAACAAACTCTCACCATCCATCCTGTCCCCTTCCTATGTGGAAAACGACACATCGATAGCATTTTCCATTAAAAACACCCAATTATACCCTCTCCTCTCTCTTCCCATCTGATTATAAATAACCCCTAACCTCCCCCTTCCTCTCCCATCATGGCACTGTTCAACCTCTCCTCCACCCCTTCTTTCTCTCCCCATCTCTCCGCCCACCTCCTCCTTCCTCCTCCCATGGCTGACCCTCTCCCTCTCTCCCCAAACCCTACACCTCCCTTTTGATGCAACTCTCGGCCGTATCTCTCCTGAGCTTTTCTTGCTTTACGTCTTTTTTTTTTCCTTTTCAATCCACGAAAATTGTTCAAATTTTTCTTGACCTTGCAAGTCCATCCATTTATCTTCGTGGGTCGAGCTCACTTTTTGCACCCGCCGAGTCGTTTTCATGCAAGTGTTTAGGACTTCAATCGTGGATGTTTTAATTTTCTGTCTATTCCTCCTGAGCTTGTAAACCTATGTTATATATTGTATAACTAGTTTATGTTGTATTCTTCTCTCTACCTCCATTGTTGTTATATTATACCTATGTTTTGGCTAATAAAAGCTTTAATTTCTTCTTCATGCTCAATGTAAGAGACTACTTTAATTAAATTATTAAAAATAATTCCATACACCATTAATCCACTCAATATTACATTTTCTTTATAATTATTTTTTATTATAGAACTATTTTCGTCTTTCAATTCTAGTGTTTGTTGAATTTTTCTAATTTAATTTAAATTTCATCTTCAAATTAAAATTGGATACTTCTGTTTAAGATATAATAATTTTATTTAATTTAAAAATGAATAACGAGACACCTACTTCGTTGGGCTGAATGATATTACTTGGGCTCTCATTCTACGAAAATTTGGGCCTGAAGCCCATGACAACCTTCTATTTCCGGTTCACGTTTATTGGGCCTTATGGACCGTCTCGTGAAATTGCTTCCTTTTTATTTTTCCGCACGTGGGAGTTCTTGTTTTCATTATTGTTTTTTTCCATAAAAATTTTATTTTACGATTAAATTTAAATATATATATATATATTTTTTTTTATAATTGTCTACATTTATAGTTAATACCCAATAAATCTTTAAATTAGTCCTTACTAGCTTGATTTAATTTTTATTAAAATTGATAAAAGTAATAATGATATTGTCATTTAAAATAAATAGAAAAAAATATAAAAATGTAAATGTACTTTTGTATATTGATAGACATCTAATTTCATTTATTGAAATTACTAAAAAGTATATAAACTAAAATATAATAAATTTAAATATACGTGAAATTAACTTATTCTAATATATTTTAAATATTAGTAGCTTACTTAGCACACTTTTGATATACTAAAATATGGTTATTGATTGAGTTTTACAAGCTTGTTTCATAATTGGTAAACATTTTGTTTTAATAAATATTTAAAAATCATCTATAGACGTTCACATTTGAGGCTACCAAAATTTCATTAACATATTAATTATAATTTAGACTGTAATTAATTAGATTATTATTGTGATTAATCAGTCACGTGAACATAAGTAGAAAAAAGAAACCAAATCTCTATTGTCCCACGTGGCGGGCTGACAGTCAACATAAGATTTGGAATAAGAAGCTCAACACAAATAACGTATAAACCAGAACGACGTCGTTGGCGGCAATGATCGCGTGGGGCGTTGTGGCCTTCACAGACTATCATGGGTCCCACTCTCCACCTTCGGTCCTTCCCTTCTCTCCTTCTCTTTGCCTCCCCCTTCCTCTCTCTCTCTCTCTCCTACTTCGCTCTCATTCAGACAACTCGTTCCTCAGAAAGGTAGATGGACGAAGGATCAACCGGAGCCTTGGTTCCGGCGGTGAAGACGGAGCCTCTGTCTTCGACGATTTCAGCGCCGTCAATTCCCGATTGCTCACTCGCGGAGCTCGACACTGTCGGCGAAGCTTCAGCTCAGTTGGATAAGGACTTCCTCTGCCCGATTTGCATGCAGATCATTAGGGATGCGTTCCTCACTGCCTGCGGCCACAGTTTCTGCTATATGTGCATCATCACTCATCTCCGCAACAAGAGCGATTGCCCTTGCTGTGCTCAACATCTCACCTCCGTCCAGCTGTTTCCTAACTTCTTGCTTGACAAGGTTTGTTTTCTTTAATTCACTTCTTATTTCGAGTTTTTATGCACCGTTTGTTGCGATTGATGACTTTATACTGTGCTTTGGGTTAATTTTCGTTCTTGCTTTCGGTCTTGATGAAATTCCCAAACTATTTACGAAAATTGTGAACAAATGTCCCGGCAAGGTCTGAGATAGGAAACATTCGATCATTATACTTATATTGTGCTGTTTATGTGCCTTGATTTTTTTGTGCTTATAGCTTATACAATCAGTTACTAGACAATGAATAAGATTACTAGTTTTGTCGACCTTTTCTCTTCGAATTATTTTAGTAATTTTTGTCTTACAAATCTTACTAAGTCTTTTTTTCCTTTTTATTTTTATTTTTATTTTTTATTGATTCGTCTATATAGATTTATAGCATTACTACGTTACTTAAGCCTATTTTTCATACTTGGAGTGGCTTAGTTAAGATTCCAGTTAAGTGTACTATATATCTTATAAAGCAATGTAAGATATTAACTCTTCGATGTGCGGATTGTGTTTTATTAGCCTATAAGAAAATTTGGGTCTCTCTACAGAATTAGACGCTGTACATAACAATGTGATGATCTGAATGTTTGAAATACGAAGCTCCCTTGTAGAATCATCTAAGAATGATCATTGACCCAAACTAGGTAGTGAATTTGCAATCACTGATGCCGATTTCTAATGGAAGTTTAGTTCAGTGAAAATAATAGCTTCCTAAATTTTAATGCCTTTGCCAATGAGTTGAACTTTATTTCCATGTAGTCATATCCTCCTCTCATATTGAGAAACCCTCTGTTATTGATACTTTTTATTTTTTGGCGTGCGTGTTTTCTCTATTAATATTCTTGATTAATTTCATTGGCGATGCAGTTTAAGCATTGAACTTTATAATATTTATAGCAAACATTAAAATGTTGTAATTTTATGAAGCATGTATATAGATGCCAATCTCATTCTACTACTTTTAGTGCTGAAGTACAATTGAAATCTGTGCAGTCATTTTCTTTTGATTCTTCATATTGATATGGTTTTTCTTTTACTTTCCTAATCAAAATGATTATTCTTTTATAATTATTAGAATAATATTTTATCAGATAAATATGCTTAATTCTATGTCTATTCATCTACTTTAACCAAAAATTAGTTCTAGTAATCTAATGTATGCATATTAGTGAACAGACATGGACATCTTTGTTTTGAAATGATTGATTTGAAAATGCAGCTGATCATGATACGGTTTCTCTGTACCACATTGTAGCTACTGAAGAAGACGTCTGCTCATCAAATAGCAAAAACTGCAACCCCCATTGAACTTTTTCGCCGTGCTTTACAAGAGGTTAGTCAACAAGGCCCAACTACATCTGATTTGCATTTGCATAAATTTTAAATTGGAAGTATTATTTAATATCTTAGCAACTATGGTCTCAATTTACACCTTTGCGTGCCTATGAACAGAAAATGTTTCTGAATTGTTGGGCTTCTGTGATATTAGTTGTATTCAGGTTTTGTACTTCATGTGTTTCAAATTATTCATTATGGAGCAATGGTAAGCGTTATAGTGTTCTTATTTTCTTGCTAGGGCTGTGATGTATCAATTAAGGAGTTGGATTCCCTCTTGTCAATGCTTTCTGAGAAGAAGAGAAAGATGGAACAAGAAGAATCTGATAGAAATATGAATATATTAACAGATTTCTTACATATCCTGAGGAAGCAAAAAGTTAGCGAGCTCAATGAGGTATTTTTCCTCTAGTTCAGTAATATCTTTTGAATGTTGTCAGTATTGACGATGCTGTTTAAAATTGACTATTGCATTTCACATTATTTAACCATTTTCTATTTGGGCATTTTGAACTTCGGCTTGTGAAATGTACTTGCCTTTTTTATCAATTAATAAATCATATGTGATTAGTTGTAGTTGTGGTATATGATTATTGTAGACCTCCAGTAGTCCATACCAATGTGTGAGGTGCAAAAAGGTATTTTTGGGTTAGAGTTAGAAGAGAGAATTTGTTTTTTGAACTCACTACCAGGAGGGCATGAGGTAAGCAATCATCTAGAAGGAAGTTTTAGCAAATGGTCATGGATACCTGTGCACTGATAACCTGTATTTAAGAAAAACTTTCTAATTGGTTTTGGTTTTTTCAGCTCAATATCTATGTGATCATTTATCTAATTATTCTCTTCATAACTATTTTGACAGGTGCAAACTGATCTTCAGTTTATTAAGGCGGACATAAGTGCAGTGGAGAGACATAGGATGGAACTTTATTGTGCAAGGGACAGGTATTCTATGAAGCTACATATGGCTGGAGATGATATGAAAGCTAGAGAACCTTGGTCGTCATTAACAGATAAGAGAAATGATGGGCCTACCTCTACTTCTTTGAACACCTGGGGTGTTGTATCTGCTGGAAATTTTCAAAATAAGAAAGCAGATTCAAGGAGTCAAGTCAGCACTTATGGACTCTACAGAAAGGATGCATTAAATAGGCCAGAACCACAAGCGAATCATACTGGTCTTTCTGTTGCAAGGAAAAAACGGGTCCATGCTCAGGTTTTGTTTGACATGTTTCATTCTTCAATATATACCTCTGAGTTCATCCATTCTCGCTGCATAGTTATTTCCAGTTCTCGATATTCAATGTTAGTGGTTAGATTAAATAAGTATGTTATAGGAGTAGACACGTGATGAAGGAGAGTGGGGAAGAAGATGTTGTTACAAATTAGTTAGAAGTGGGCCCAAGGAAGGTGCGTGTGTGGGCAGTGCGTTCATGTTTATAGGGGGAGGAAGATAGCTGTGAGGGGTATCTTTTTGCAAAGAATTTTATGAGGTTTTCTTGTGGGAGAGAGGGGAAGCCCTAGAATTCTATCCTTGACAGTGTACCCTTGTTGATAAACAAACTCGGTTCTTATGATTCTTCATTCTCCATAAAATGAGTTTATACAATCTCAATATTTCTATTTGTTGTTCAGTCACAGGGGCTAAAGAATTCAGTTAATATAATAGGAAATTGGGCCTTGAGTTTGGAGGGAATCCTGCCTTCTTTTTGGTAACTGGTCGGAAAAAATCCAGAGGAAACAATATCATTTCATTGATTGAATGAAATTACAGAATAGAGGATATCCCGTGCAATGGATTACAAAAAAACTATTCCAATGGGATAAAAAGGAAGGATGAACCATAATTACAAAAGTAGGCTAATTTTACACCGAGATAAACAAGTAATAGAAGAGAAGAGCTTGGTTATCTGTTCTTGATCAGTAAATAAATGTAAGTTTCTTTCAAACCATTAATGCCATAAGAAAGCCTAAATGAAGTTAAGCCAAAGGATCTTCTTCCCTTTCTTGAATGGATCCCAATAAGCTTAACAGAGAGCAAGTCCCCAATACTACTCCTAAAGGCAGCATGCCAACTAAAAACCTTCAGGATGAAGTCTCCCCCCCCCCCCCCCCCAAAAAAAAAAAAAAAACCGGCCAAAAGACGCGAGATGAAGAGGAGGTGGCCGTGGGATTCTTCATCTTCTTTGCATAGGGAACAACAGCTAGGAGATATATTTAACCATGGCGATCTTCTTTGTAGCCTGTCATAAGTATTTAAGCAGGATAGACTGAGTTCCCAAAGGATAATTTTCACCTTCCTTGGATAGTTCCCTTTCCAAATAGAGTGGTATGGGTCTTGTTGCTTTGATCATCAGCTAATGATAGAAATAGAGAGAGTTTTCAACGAAAAAACCTTATTCCTATCTAATTTTTGAAGCGCAATCAAGGGTGTCAGATTTGATGAGACTGAAAAGATGTCTAGAAAATTATTGTGGAAAGACAGTACTGAGGTAAAGCAAAGTATCTTGTTAATTTGCAAAATTGTTTCTCCCCCTATGATTAAATCAGGCCCAAAAGCGACTTAGGAATAAGGAGTTGGTCTCAAAATAGCTATGGAGGGTCTGAGGGAGAATTGTTCTCTTTAGCACTAGTCGATTATTAGATAATTCCTTATCATGTTTCAGACCAGGAAATAAGAACACAGTGAGGTTTGGGAGGACCCTTGGCTGCATGGAAACCCTCTTGCGACATACATATGCCATCTCTTGCACTAAAATTGTGAGATCCCACATCGGTTGGGAAGGAAAACAAAAATTCTTTATAAAAGTATGGAAACTTCTCCCTAGTAGACATGTTTTAAAAACCTTGAGGGAAAGCCCGAAAGGGTAAGTCCAAAGAGGACAATATCTGCTAGCGGTGGGCTTGAGCTGTTACAAATGGTATCAGAGCCAGACATCGGGCGATGTGCCAGTGAGGAGGTTGAATCCCAAAGGGGGTGGACATGAGGCAGTGTGCCAGCAAGGACGCTAGGCCCCAAAGGGGGGTGGACACAAGGCAGCATACTAGCAAGGACACTGGGCCCCGAAGGAGGGTGGACACGTGGCAGTGTGCCAACAAGGACGATGGGCCTCGAAGGGGGGGGGGGGGGGGGGGGGGGGTCCCACATCGATTGGAGAAGGGAACAAGTGCCAGTGAGGACGTTGGGCCCCCGAAGGGGGGTGGATTGTGAGATCCCANGGGGGGGGGGGGTGGATTGGGGGGTCCCACATCGATTGGAGAAGGGAACAAGTGCCAGTGAGGACGTTGGGCCCCCGAAGGGGGGTGGATTGTGAGATCCCACATCGGTTGGAGAGAAGAACAAAGCATTATTTATAAGGGTGTGGAAACCTCTCCCTAGCATACGCGTTTTAAAAACCTTGAGTGGAAGCCTGAAAGTGAAAGCCCAAAGAGGACAATATCGGTTAGCAGTGGGTGGGCTTGGGCTTAGGCTTAGGCTGCTACAAAAATCCATTTAATTGGAGACTGGTGGGATACAGGGATTATTTCAAGTTTGAAAAGGAAATCTGGAATACAGGTTTAACTCAGCATGGAGCCACGGGCTTTCAACTAAAGATATGGTGGAAGAAATTACACATGATCCTAAGAATGAGAAGGAAAACCTGGAATTCCGTTGGATACTGTCTTTATTTCTGGTTTATTTGAAGGAAGGAAGAATCTTAGCATTATGATGAACATAGGGAGTTTGATGAGCATTTTGACCAAGTTGTTTTGTTATTTTGAATTGGTGAATCCTCTTGAATTTTTTGGTTACTCCCTTTCTTGTCTATGTGGATTTGATTAAACTCTTTTGGCTTGTCATGATAGTTATCACTTTTCGTTCACTTTAATGGAAGTTATTTCTCTTTAAAAAAAAAAAAAAGAGAGAGAGAGAGAGGGAAAGAAAAAAGAAAATCTGTTTCTTGGGCTCCGGTTTATGGCTTTTTGGTTGCTACACATTTTGTCAAATAAAAATCACAACAGCAAAATGTAAACCAAGAGACCAAATATTTATCCTCCTCTGATTTTGACTTCAAATCATAGCAGCTCTATGATTCCACCATAACAAATTTTAGAATGTTTCTCTCTCCTTTTTTCTCCCTTTTCGATTGATGATTGGTAGTATATGAATGGTGGGGAACTTGGGTTTCTTCAGAGCTTTGTATTGCATGGTTCTATTGCTTGGGCTTTTTTTGGTCCAAGTTTCCTCTTATCTTTCTTTTAATGGAGTTTACTTTTGCATCTTCTTCTCTATTTTCTTTCCTTCCTTTCTTCTTCCTCTTCTTCGCTATTATTTTTCTTCTGATTCTAGTTCCTTCCGTGGCTTCAGTTCAATGACCTACAAGAATGTTATCTGCAAAAGCGACGTCAGCTGCCAAATCAACTGCTAGACCAGCAGGAAAAGGATAAAAATGTTATACACAGAGAAGGATATACTGCAGGCCTTTCAGATTTTCAATCAGTATTGACTACCTTCACGCGATACAGGTAGGAAGGCTGATGTAGGCTATTGTCACTTAAGTGAATTGTATATATTTGGTGCAAACTATGGCAAAAATTTCAGACATGACTAACATAATGTAACTTCTTTCTGTTGAATAAATAGTCGCTTGAGAGTCATTGCTGAACTTAGACATGGAGATATATTTCACTCCACCAACATAGTATCAAGGTGAGGGAGGCAGCCGGCTGTCAAGAATTTCTGAAATTTAATTTCATTAGTGACAAAGCAAATTGAATCTGGAATTTTGTCATATAATTGAGATTGTTCATCAGGATTATTGCTGTTACTACAGCATGTTCCTCAAGTTTCCTTGAGTTGATTGTTTGGTTTTATCATATTTCAGCATTGAATTTGACCGAGATGATGAATTATTCGCTACTGCTGGAGTTTCTCGATGCATAAAAGTGTTCGACTTCTCTTCGGTAATGTCTATGTTTAGATGCCTTTACTCATTGATTTTTTGTCTTGTGATGTTCCTCCTAATCATTCTCTGTATTCAGTGAACATGTCAAATCCTAGCCCCTAATTATTTTCTAGCTATTAGCACACACTATGGTTGATTTGGTAAAAGTATTGCCATAATATGATCTTTCTCTCCACATAACAATTACTGTGACGCCCGAGTATAGGAGGGGTACATGAATGAACCAAGACCACATCTAGAAGAGAGCGATATTGAGGATAGGATGATCAAGAAAGGCTTAAAAGAATTAAAATTCACTACCTATACCAACAAGGTGCACCTTCCTTTTCGATGGATCAATCATAGGAACTCCATGGTTAAATGTGCTTTACTTGAAGCAATTCTATGTTGGGTAATCTCTTGGGAATTTTCCTAGGATGCATGTGAGTGATGACAAAGCATGTTGGAAGGACTTGTGTTGGTCTGTGGGGATAGTGTTCATTCTTAGAAGCAAGGAGTAAGTAATATGGCTATGTCATAGGGGATGCATGGGAATGTTGGGGTCACTCAGGTGTTGAATCCGGATTTTGTATCCTGATCCAAATCCTAGGAATGGACCATTATAAATGGTATCAGAGTGGTATTTCTCCCAGTAAGATATGGTTCGGGGGCGAATCAAGGCGGAAGCTAATGAGCATGTGAGACCCGAGTAGAGATAGAGTACATGAATGAACTATGACCACATCTGGATGAGAGTTATCCTGAGAATAGAAGTGCACATTCCTTTTCGGTAGCTCAATCATAGGAACTCTATGGTTAAGCATGCTTTACTTACCACAATTTTACGTTGGGTGACCTCTGAGGAATTTTCTTAGGATGCATGTGAGTGAGGGCATAGCATATTGGAAGGGCCTGTGTTGGTCTGTGAGGATAATCTTCACTCTTAGGAGCAAGAAGTAAGTAATGTGATTATGTTGCAAGGTAATGTCAGGGTCATCAGGTGCTGAATCCGAATTTCGAATTCTAGGCATGAGTCGTTACCGTTATTGACGTAATTTATAAGGAATTTGTATCAATAATGATTTAAAGAACGGGGTTTTGGAGTTGATTAACCCTTGTTTGGTGAGAGCTTGTCGGTGGACTATGATTGCTGTACTTCGGTCATTTTATGGTACCAATGATGATGATGATGAAAGGTCTATTTATGAAGCTATGCAGCTTTTCTATGACCTTCGTAACCTTCTTGCTGTTTTTTTATAGGTTGTAAATGAATCTACTGATGTCCACTGTCCTATAGTGGAAATGTCAACACGTGCAAAACTAAGTTGTTTGAGTTGGAACAAACTATCAAAAAACATTATAGCTAGCAGCGACTACGAGGGTGTGGTAACAGTTTGGGATGTAAATAGAGGGCAGGTAAATTATAACCACATGGTTTCTTATATTTAACATTTACTACTTTTCTCTTATCCGATCAGGAGTTTATACTAGAATAGCTTACTTGTCTAACATTGTGTCTCAGAGTGTGTTGGAGTATGAAGAGCATGAAAAACGTGCTTGGAGTGTTGATTTTTCATGTACCGAACCGTCAAGGTTGGTGTCTGGTAGTGATGATTGCAAGGTACTTTTTTATTTATTGTAGAAAATTATTTGTTCATGGTTGTATGCAAACAGGGTGTTGTGTATTTTTAAAGATAAAATAGTTCACTATATGCTTCAAAATAGATGTGGATTGTAGATTATGAGATTCTTCTTGATGTACTCTTAGTGTAGCATCATTATTTGATTGTGTCATCTTCTTGCTGCTTCCATTTCCTTGCAAAAACATTGGCATTATAGGCTGCTGAAAAATCTGTGTTCCTCATTTATCTGCATTTTCAAACACATTTATATGCACAACAGATGTTTGGATTTTAACTGTTTTTTTTAATTAAAAAGTAAAGATCAAGTTTTGTTCTGTCAGCTTGATCGTTATTCATTTGAAAAAGGATAAAAGTGCCCTTAAATCGACCCAGTCAAAATAAAAGTTTGTGATTGTCAATGTTTTCAATCAATTAACAGCCTTTGGCGTATGAACTATTGAAAAATCAGGGGTACACCATGCATTCAAATCATATGGACAAGATAGAAACTACATAAATAAATAAATAAACATTAGAGATCATGATTGTAATCTTTTTCACCCAAAAAAAAAGGGAAGGAAAGGAAGCAATATATGGACACCTGGTGTGTGAACAAAATTCTGCTTGAGATACGAATACCCTTTGTCACTTTATTATGGTAGGAGCCTCTTTGTGAACAAATAACTAGTATCTAGTTTGAAATGGTGTCCTGTGTCTGGTTTTATTAGTCTCTTATTTGTTCAAATTTTCTACAAACTTTGTAGCAAATTAAATATGTTTTTCAACCGATACCTAGCATTTGGCATGTTCAAAATGTATCATTCTCACAACATCCTCGTACCTTTCCCTTCTTCAGTTAACTTACCTTTCTCAAACCTACAACTTTGAGCCTTATCAAGAATTATTTTACTCAATTGGCCAATATTTAGTTTTAGGGCCAGGAGGATTTCCAGAGTAACTGTATCAGAATTTAAATGAAAGGTGAAATTTGGGCAGGACATATCTCAACTTGATAGCATTGTCCTAGTTGGGGTTGGGGGGCGGACAGACAAAATAAACTTGATTTTTAGTGGAATCTTATGATGGTTATGGGTTGACTGTTTCATAATGACTTGCTGCATCTGCTTTCAATTTAACATGCAGGTCAAAGTTTGGTGCATGAAGCAGGAGAACAGTGTCCTTGATATCGACATGAAGGCCAATATCTGTTGTGTCAAATTCAATCCTGGATCCAGCAATCACATTGCAGTATGCTCCTTCAATTTATTTTTCTGGAGTTTATTCTTGCCTTTTGCACTTGCTGTTGAAGTTCCTATTGGAGCATCACACTTCATTTCTGCTTAGGAATGTATCTATCTTTTGTCTATATTTGCTTATCATGCATCTTTTTGTTCTGTGATCGGATCATTTGCTCCATGGTTCCGGTTTGTTGTTGGTTCTTTAAAATAAATAATGAAAAGGGAGACTTGAGGCATGAAATCGTTGGCTATTCTTCAGGTTGGTTCAGCAGATCATAATATTCATTATTATGACCTAAGAAAAATCAGCCATCCACTTCACGTCTTCACTGGTCACAAGAAAGCTGTCTCATATGTAAAATTTTTATCGAACAGTGAGCTAGCCTCTGCATCTACAGACAGCACCTTACGATTGTGGGATGTAAAGGAAAATCTGCCAGTGAGTATATATATATATAATGCATGCATTCCAGTTTTAAAAAATTTGTTGAAGAATTGTCTGACTTCATCCATTTTGTTACGACAGGTTCGTACCTTTAGAGGTCATACAAATGAGAAAAACTTTGTTGGTCTCACAGTAAATAGAGAATACATTGCTTGTGGTAGTGAAACAAATGAAATCTTTGTTTACCACAAGGTTAGTTATATTCAAAACCGTGGTTCTCCATTCTTTATCCTAGAACTAACACAGGGTTTGCCTCTGTATCAGGAAATATCCAGACCTCTGACATGGCATAGATTTGGCTCACCAGATGCAGCCGATGTGGAGGATGATGTGGGATCTTATTTCATCAGTGCTGTTTGCTGGAAGAGTAACAGTCCTACTATCCTCACTGCTAACAGCCAGGGAACAATTAAGGTGCTGGTTCTTGCGGTTTAAGAAGTTCATTTGACCATTTAGGAATAGAAATTCTATAGAGATGCACGTTTAGCTCAATTGTATGTAATGTTCACAATAGTCCACGTGTTAGGAAAATACAACACAGATGGGTCTTTTTGAGTTAAGGTTACGTGTACCCATCTAAAACCTGGGTGGGGTATTTTATCCCTAGCCTTTGGTGACCATCTATTCCTCTATCCATACCCTATTTGTGATAGTCAATATTTCCTCGAACCAATCATTGCTCTGGAAGCCTGTGTTCTTTAAAATGGTTACAATGAACTTTAGGATGCCCTTGTACCCTGGAACAAGCTTTGAAATAGCATCTTCACTTGCAAATGAGTCTGACTTTGAAGTGAACGACAATGGAGAACATGGGGGGTAGTGTCTAGAGAGTGAGCCATTTGGTGGCATTGAGCCGTGAGACAGTGAGAGAAAGGACTGACTAACGCATCAGTCAAGTATTTGATGTCAATCTTATTAGACGGAGACTTCCAAACTTTAGAGCATATTTCACTCCAAAATATGGGAGTTTCTTGATCCTTTTTCTGTTTAGAATGTTCTTGATAATTACCAATAAACCACAAAGTAATCTCCAAAACAAAAACTATCTTGTGGGTGACAGTTTCTTTTTGGACGGGGTCAGCAACACAGTAAAATCCTGTACATTCGGATTCTGCAATTTAATGTCGAAATCATCATCCCATTTGTCAACCTTGCCCTCCCTTTGCGCTTGTAATCCTCCTTGATTTAGGCTTTAAAAACAAAATTAGGAATAGAATGTTTGGATGATTCGTGAGAAGCGGCAGCTAAGATACGTCATAGCCTGCTTTTGACTAGAAGCAATAAAGAGTTGTTGGATGACCCATTCCTATATCCTTTTGGTTATTTTGGTCTAAAGTTGAGGACCATAAATATTGAATATCCCTATAGTACCAAAAACTGTGGTTTGAAGGCGACCTTTATTATGAACTTTTTTTTTTTTTTTTTTAACCTTCAGCCATGATTTGAGTACTGCCTTCTGCTGCTTTACTTGACCTATTCATTTCAATAATTGATGTTTGCTTTAACTTCCTTGACCAACTGCCAACTGCCTGTCTTTTAACATTACCATGCTAATTATGCTTTTGTCAGCATCTTCCTCTTTCATCTCATTTTATACTTTAGTTCCTCCTTAATCTTTTTTCAATTTGATCATCCCCAAAAACCACCACTTTGAGATGGCTTGATGGGGAGAAAACTTTTGGTATTATTTAAATTTTAGGTATGAGTTTAGCCTAAAGTGTGTCGAATTCAAACCTCTAATACGAATAATTTCCAATTCGTTTGGCTAATAAAGTGTAGGCTTTGTGGAGTTTGAGATGAAGAAGTTTACGTTATTTGTAGATGGTTTGGTTCAATTTCTGTTTGGTCTTGGGAATTATGGTTTATAAAAGTTAAGTTTAAGTTTGAATCAAACATCATTTGTGTTCTCTTGTGAGGCAAATAAACTGTGAGAGTAAGGTGTGGGATTCGATATCATGGGATGTTAAAAGTAAAATTTTAACAAAATCCCACAAAACCTGCGAATGTTTTGACTTATTCCACCATTTGTTTCCTGTTTGTCCTTGCTAGCGTCGCCTTCTTTTTCCCTCTTTTAGATGATTACCCATTAAGCTCTATTTCCTTCTTTTAGGGAATTACCCATTAATGGGGGGTTTATAAAAGGAAACCCCATGTAATTGCTGGTGTATATTCATTTTATCTTCTAATTCAATAGCCATTAAAAGAGTTGGATTATCTCATTCTCCCACCCAAATTCTTATCTTCAGACCCCCTTTTTTTTTCTTTTTTCTTTTGTGTGTGTGTGTGTGTGTGTGTGTGTGTGTGTGTGTAAAAACAAAACAAAATTCTCCTCTACGACTTATCCCCTCTCACGGCACTGCTAAAAAAAAATGATGCCGTAAAGGGTGAAAAGTGAACCAATTTGATTATAAAGAGAAAATATAATATAATAATAATAAATAATGAGGAACGAAGGAGTAGAGGAAGAAAGTGCATGCAAGGAGCTGTCTTTATTGCGTGTGAAGATTGTGAACTAAAAATGAAGAATACAATATTCCCACATAAAGAAATATAGAGTAATAAGAGTCAGTCAAGTGGTCAAAATTCAAATGCTACCACTTCGTTGTTTGACCTCTTTGTCCCACCACCCTCCCATAAATAAATAAAATTAAGTTTATTTATTTATTTATTTATTTATTTGATAAATACATTTAATCCTTAATCAATATCTTGATTTCATATAATAAAATGCATCAAATTGAAATCATTACACGGACTATAGAATAAAATTTTATTTCTTAGAGGAAATCTTTAGTAACTAATTTGATTATGAATAATTAATTGCGAAAATTAGAAATAATTACATCCGAGTTCAGGTGTAAACAGAGTAGAGGATCAATGGTGGCCTTCGTCCAAGATTCACGTACTTTATAGGAAAAGACGAGCGATATTCGCGACACGTGGCTGGAGAAGTATGGCGCGTCGATAAACGAAAAGAGATAGCGCGTGAACCAGACAACAGGAAGAAGGAGAGCGTCCAATGAGAGGGACAGGAAGAAGGATATTTTAGGGTTTAAAATTAATATATATATATATATTTTTTTTTTAAAAAAAACTCCATTTTTCTTATTTTCTTATTTTATTTTTTTATCCTCTCTCTCTCTCTATGGTACCGTCTTTCCTTATCTTGGGCCCCACTCTTGATTTTCCTCATTTATTAGGCATTGCCCAACACTTTTCGTAGGCTCAAATTAATCACCCCTGGACCATTTTACCCCTCTTCTTCTTTAATTATTATTTCTCACCTAAAATATTATCATATTTGTAAATATAGCATCATCCATTTAGTTTTGCTAATATGGAAAAATATAAATATATATTTTTTTTAATTATTTCAATTCTAGTTTCTCCCGCTTTACCGAGTCAAATCAGGTTACGGGGAAGGGGAGAGAAGACATAGATAGTTCAACCCCAGTTGGAGAAGAAAAGGGGAGTTCCAGAAGAGAAGGGTCCCGTTCAGGTTCGTCAAATAGCGCTTTACCCAGTAAAAGAGTTAAAGAAGAGAGACAAGTTTCAGGAGTTCACTCTCAGTCTTGTTTCACCTTTCTTCGGTTACAGTGAATAAATTTTTTTAAATATATCAATTATGTATGAAATAAAATACATTAATGGTACGTTAAATCAAGTATATCTATTAAATATATCAACATCTATTTCAGATGACTCATGTGTATGATATATCAAAACGTGTATTTATATTAAGTATATCATTGGTGCAATCGTATATGAGTGTGATGCCATTGGACCCTATGTTTTCACCTTAACGTCTATCTGGGTAGTCCATCTTTTACAAATAGGGGTCTATCTAACGATAATAAATCTTTATTCAATAATTATTCTACGTGTTTTTACTAATCTGCTACCAAATATCCACTCAATATATGTTTTGATTGACTAATAAGACTTCAATTATGTTTACATCGACGTTTAAATATCTATATTTAAAGTTACATTATCCATTCATTATTGTATCTATTTAATTTCTTTAAAGAATGTTTTCTACTTCGAAATAATGACATGACATGTTATATATGACACAATGTTAAGTTAATTGTTTTATGCCTATCGTTTTTTTTATTATTCATTTTAGTTCATATACTTCCAAAATTTATTCTTTTTTAATATTTATATTTTCAAAAAGTTTATTTTTGTTCGGTAAAAATTACTTTTTAAGGTCCTTTTTTGCACAATTCTATATATAACAAAAGTCTTTTAGTTTGGTTATGCTATTATTTAAGAAATTGATTTAGTGCACTCTTGTGCTAGATTTTCTTCCAAAATTATAAATTGGACAAAAAAAAAAAAAAAAAAAAAAAAAAAAAAAAAAAAAAAAAAAAAAAAAAAAAAAAAAAAAAAAAANAAAACTTTTTTTTTTTTTTTTTTAAATGTAGCTTGAGATTTATAACATAAAAAAGAATTGATATATTTTTTAAAATAAAAAAGTAAACTAATATTAAATTTGGGTTTTTTTTTTTTTTTTTTTTTTTAATGGGAGGTGTAAAAAATAGTATTATTTGTAAGGGAGGAGAGGAAAAAAATTAATAATAAATGAAAATAAGATGTAATCATATAACCGGTTGGGCCTTTAAGAGACCCGTTTTTATTCATTGGTTCTCCACGAGGCAAGCACGTGACTTGGGGGCGCCTGGTCTCTGCCACAGTCTCAAATTTCTCTGACGGCGACGATTTTTCACTTTTCTCAAAATAAAGATAATAATAACAATATAATCGAAAAATTCAAGTTACTACAGAATGACGCTTCTACCCTTAGAATCTGGAAATAAAGCTGTTTTTTCCAATACCATTTCCGTCATTTCACAGAGAATGGTTCCGGACAGTTTATGTGGGCCCGGCCCTTAAATTCTGGCCCACATTTCGCCACCGCCCCTCCCCCATTCGCGCCCTTTCACGTCGACAAATTTTCGCCAACTTAAACGGCGAAAGAAGCAGTCCCCCGCAAATGACTATATTACCCTTACTCCCCCCTTCACACTCTCTTCAATATTCGACAATAAAGTCTTCGGTTGAAAATTAATAATAATCATGTTTATTTCTTTTCATTATTGTCAAAAAGACGTATATACCCTTCCTTATTACTCCATCAATTTTCCATAAAATTTAATTTTCATCCAATAAATCCCTCATTTTAAATAAATTGAATACATTAACGTCTAGAAGCTTATATACATGTTCAGAAAATATTTTTATTGAGGACTAAATTGGTAATTCAACAATGTGTTTTTCTTTGTCCTTTTCATAAAATATCTCATAATGTTTATTAAAATATATTCAATTATGTGTATTTGTTAATTCGTGGCGTGTTACTGTTTTGGTAGGCTATTTTGTATTTAAAATCTGTAAATACTATGACGTGAAACCTATATTATAATTACTAATTATTATTATTTTTTTAAATTAGATATTATACAACAAATCTCAGTGGTACTATCTTTCTAAGATATAATATATTTAATTTAAATAAAATAGCAAGGAATTTAAAATAAATAATAAAAGAAGGCATCGTGGATTCTTCAGGCCCACTCTAATTTCCAAAAAAGTGGAAAAAAAAGAGAGTAAAGACAATAAATAATAATTCCCTTGAAAAATAAAAGGAAAATGAGATACATTTACAACTTTATTCCATGTGTATAGCTGTTCTTATTTACCACGTCATTAATTTCAATAAAGTTTCAAATATTATAACATTAGAAAAAAAAAAAGAAGAAACTATTGGTGTTGCGCAAATATTCATTTTATAAAACTAAAATAAATATTTAAATTATATCACGACATATGATCCACGATTGAATTATATTATAATTAAGTTTAGAGTTCAACTGGCTAGCAAATAGGGTAGAAAAATTCTCAATAAATAATATTACTCTCCAAAGTAATGACAAGTTTTTTACCATGGAGTAAGTTTAGTTTTGGAAGAGGGTTAAAAATAGGTAGTTTTCTAAAGTTAATTAATCATTAATCTATGCATTTATTATAGAAATTATTATATTGTTTTTTTTCTTTATTAAAATTAAAGGATGCCATTTATCTAAATCTAAGTCTAAGATTCAATATAATAAAATTGAAATAAGTGTAGTTTATTTATTTATTTATAATATTAAAATATAATTTTATTGGTAAAGGAATTTATTTACATTATGACACCAAACAAACCAAGAACAATATGTAGTAGTAATAATAATACATTGAATAATTTTATTGAATTCTGACTTATTAAAAAATGGGCAATAATAACGATAATAATGGAACCCAAACACGCCCTTGTATTTATGAACGAATTAACGACGTAACTACCGCTTCATTACGCTCATCAGCAATAACAAACGGAAACGGAGGGTATTTAACGGCGGAACGATCAGGGCGAAATAGTCATTTCCACAGACTTCCCGTATTTATTATTCGTACACGAGCGTGAAGAAACTTGTATTATCGTTAATTGGGAAAAGAGAGGAAAAGAAAAATAATAATAATAAATAAAAGGAATTTATCGAATTGGAACAATAGTGAATTTCACATTGATTCTTCACAATCTATCCGCGATTCCCTTCTCGCCTTGGTTTCTTATAAGATTTCTAATTTGGTTTCGCTCATCAATTTCAGACTCGGATCATCTTTGTTATACGCGGAAGATCACACCATTAATTAATACTTTTGTTTTTTAAAAGAATTTTTGGGCGATTTCGGATTGTTTTCTTTTTCTTTTTAATAATCGTTCTCTGATTTTTCCCGGGAGATTTGAGTAGGTTCTTCAGCTTGATTGGTTGGATTTGAAAAGCTTTTGAAGGGTTTCTTTTAGTATCTACTACCGATGCCAGATAATCTGCAAGTTCAGAGGAATGCTGTTCCTAACCAATCCCCTGGTAACGCTGAAGCTTCCACGATTTTTATGCACTTGTATGGGATTGTGAGGATCTGATCCTTGTTTCTCTGTAATAGCCATCTAATGAGTCTGGATTTCGATGATCGGGTTTTTTTTTTTTTTTTTTTCTTTTCTTTTCTAGTTCGAACATTTTTTCTAGTGTTGAAGTGTGTTAAAAATTTCGTGAAATTAGCGATTTCATTGCTCTCTTCTGTCTCTGTCTTCGTTGAACAATGATTCTGGGTTAATGTATTCGAGCATCACTGTTATCTTGTTCTGAAGAGCTTTGATCATGTTTCGATGCGTAGGGGAGGCATTGAGAGATTTCATTTTCTTCTTATTTCGCTATATCGATTTTGTTACTTGAAGTTGTTTAGTGTTGGAGAATCTTTTGACGATACAGAAAAAACGAAGGAAGTTAGTTCCTAGCGCAGTGTAGATCATCTTGTTGTTCATCACATTCTGATCTCTTGATTTCTATTTCCCCCTTTTTGGAATCAGATATCTCAGAGGCGCTCTGGCGGTTGGAAATCAGTGATAATCAAGATGGAGGAGACGCGGCAGAATCAAGCCCTTACCCCGATCGACCTGGCGAACCTGATTGCTTATATTATATGAGAACTGGATCTTGTAGCTATGGAAGTAATTGTCGTTTTAATCATCCTGTCTTCGTTGCTCAGGTATAAGTTATTTTGCTTGTGGAAGCAAACTGGAATCTCTTGATTGAATCTGATGTCACATTATCATCTATGCTCTACCTGGTTACAATGATCTTCTATCTACTGATAATTGAGGAAACTATTTCTTTTGCTGTTTGTTAATCATACAGGGTGCTATGTATAATGGGGAACTTCCTGAAAGAATTGGGCAGCCCGACTGTGAGGTATTATTGTTGAGATTAAGTTTCTTAGATGTTGATCGAGTCCTAATTCGATCTACGTGATAATCTTGTCGAAACTTTTTGAACAATGTGGATGAATTCTATAGCCTAGATTTGAAAACTTTCTTGAGTAGTGAAATGAGATAAACCCTTTATTATGTTTCTTAGATGTTGATTGAGTCCTTATTGTAATTCAATCTACATGATAATCTTGTCGAAACTTTTTGAACAATGTGGATGAAGTCTATAGCCTAGATTTGAAAACTTTCTTGAGCAGTGAAATGAGATAAACTCTCTATTATGTTTCTTAGATGTTGATTGAGTCCTTATCGTAATTCAATCTACGTGATAATCTTGTCGAAACTTTTTGAACAATGTGGATGAAGTCTATAGCCTAGATTTTGAAACTTTCTTGAGCAGTGAAATGAGATAAACCCTCTATTATGTTTCTTAGATGTTGATTGAGTCCTTATCATAATTCAATCTACGTGATAATCTTGTTGAAACTTTTTGAACAATGTAGATGAAGTCTATAGACTAGATTTGAAAACTTTCTTGAGCAGTGAAATGAGATAAACCCTCTATTATGTTTCTTAGATGTTGATTGAGTCCTTATCATAATTCAATCTACGTGATAATCTTATCGAAACTTTTTGAACAATGTGGATGAAGTCTATAGCCTAGATTTGTAAACTTTCTTGAGCAGTGAAATGAGATAAACCCTGTGAAACTCATCTGAGAGCTGTTTGGTGACAATTTTTGATGCCTTGAATTAATCATTTTCGAACGCATTTGCAGTATTTTCTGAAGACAGGGACCTGTAAATATGGAGGATCATGTAAGTATCACCATCCAAGAGATAGACGTGGAGCTGGGCCTGTTAGATTTAATATTTTAGGCCTTCCCATGCGACAGGTGTGGAGCTTTGGTTTATCAATGTTATGCTCTGCTTATTGTGTCTTATTAGCTAATTGGCACTCACAGTTATCAGAATGATTTTGATGAACCTAATGGTTTTGCAGGAAGAAAAGTCATGCCCTTACTATTTGCGAACTGGGTCGTGTAAATTCGGAGTTTCATGCAAGTTCAATCATCCCCAGCCATCCCCAGTTGGAAATATGTTACATCCCGCTCGACCTGGTGCTTTGGGCTCTGCAGGCACTCCATTCATGCCTGCATCAGGTGTGCCATATACTGGTGCAGTTCCTGCATGGTCATTGCCTAGAGTACAATATATGCCTGGTCCATGTGTACAGGGCCAACAATCTTTTGTGCCTGTCTTGGTTTCTCCATCACAAGGTGCCATAACTGCTCAAGACTGGAACACTTACGTGGTTAGTATCTGTCTCAATGAACAAGGGTTCTACTGAATTACCATGATTTCTGATCAAACCTGCTATTTTATCCATCATGTTCTTTTGTTCATGGATTATGAAGCATTCGTTATTCAAATTGGGATGTTCCAAATGTTCCATTATCTATCTCAATGCTCTTGAAGAGTATATGTTATGTTCATTGGCATCCTTTCTTTCTTGCTTGATACAAGATATCTGTCTTCCTGTTGTTTCAATTTAGATGTGCCATGAATATCATGTGGTTTCAACATTTTTACTGCCGGGCATGATATCTTGTGCTTTTTTCTTGAAAAAACAAGGATAATTGATATAGTTTGTAGACTTTTCTTTTTTCTTTCAACTTTTTGGAAATTCATCAACTATGTAAGAAGTGTGGTAATTATTTCTTGTACATACTTGCGCATACAATGCTTGAGAGGAGATTTCAACTCTTTTGGTTTCCTTTCGGTGGTTTTAGATCAAGCTGCCTAGGTATGCCTTTTGTATTCAATTAAACAGAAGTTTGTGGATTCTTGATGTTGCCTCAGTATTATTTATGACCATTTTCATGTCTTACCAGGGCAATGTCAGTCCTGTTCTTCCCAATCTTGGTTACAATTCTATCAATTTTGAAGAGCCGTATTCTAATGGGCAGTTGGCCTCGTCAACTGCAATTCCAACGCTACCTGATCGACCCGATCAACCAGAATGTCGTTATTTTATGAACAATGGCACATGCAAATATGGATCTGATTGCAAATTCCATCATCCGAAACAAAGAATTGCACAATCAGCAACAAATCCGCTTGGGCTTCCTTCAAGACCCGTAAGTGCTTGTTCTTAACCATTCAGGAACTCTGCAGCTACATACTCATCTTTTCCTTCCAGAGTAGTAGAAATAGAATCATGAATTATTTCAATTATAATGATCGACTACAAACTCTATATAATCTCTGCTGCTTGTTGACTTCCTTTTTGAAATCCATTTAGCTGGTAATCTGTTTGAACTTTATTCCTCATCCTCCCACAATGTGGTTGATTTGCTGCTTGGCTGCTTCATACAGGGACAAGCTGTATGTTCATACTACAATATGTATGGTCTCTGCAAGTATGGCCCAAGCTGTAAATTTGATCACCCATCTGCAACATATCCTTATAATTATGGCTTCACTCTGCCTGTGCTTGATTCATCTTTCATGAAGTATCCAAGCAACAACTTCACGATGTCCTCTCATGAGGCCCTGCCCCAGACGGTATCTAAATCTTCTGAATGGGTTCAGAAAGCCGATCCTTCGAACAACAAACGTCGAACTACGAATTCAAAAGTCGTAGTCGACAGCACAGCTGAAGAGGCAACCACCGTTTCATGCTCATTACCAGGTGGTTCCGAAACTTTACAAGATCAATCTGGTTGAAGCCATCGTTATTTTGTTTATTTTGACTCTGTTGTTTAGTATGTTGTCAAGGAATTACAAATTTTCTTACTTTATACCTCCGATGCCCCAATTTCACCTGTGATAAATGTGGAGTGGAAACAAGTTACATGATGAGCAAGCTGTGGGGCAGGGGAAGTCATTTTTTGTGTTCAATAAAGTGCAGGTGAAATTAAAACAATCCTTCCTTTTCTTTTCTTTTGCCGTTCACTCCTTTTCATTTATCAGATGGGACTTTGAATTTAAGTTTGCATTCGGATGAGATTTTGGTGCTTCAAATTTCTTTGAGATACACTTAGTAATACTTCCCATTTCATTTAATTTTTGGTTTTTTATATCTATTGAACCTTTAAGATTCAGTTAGCTCGTCTGTAATTGATATGTACTCTCTCTATTAGGGACGTCCAAATAATTTAAGTCCTAAAGTAGAGACGGGTTTGATTGGTTAGAGTCAACTGCAAAATTGTTTTTATTATATACTATTTTTTAGACAATTTTTTAAGCTCAAAATTAAATATATACAAATTGAAATTTAGAATTAAATTTCTAATTATTTAACCTAATAATATGAAAAGGATTGCTAATAGTCTTAGAAAAGGTTTAGAAGTCCACATTAAATAGACATGTCCACTCCTTCCAAAAAAGAGAGAAAAAAAATTACTTTTACTTTGAAAAGAAAAGGTCCTACAATAATAATAATGATAATTACAATAAATGACAGTAAAGTTTAACTGCATAACATAAAGTCGACATTATCAACTTTAATACAGCTGCGAATTTCTACTTTTTTTTTTTTTTTTTTTTTAATTTT
>NW_019272025.1:5050915-5187448 GCF_002738345.1 Cucurbita maxima | reverse complement strand
AAAAAAAAAAAAAAAAAAAAAAAAATGAAAATTTAAAGATTTATGTAAGCATAAGATCCAATTAAATGAGAGTAAAAATTGAATTTAGTTGGTAAGGTTTAAATAATTAGTTGGGGAATTTAATATGTGTGTTGAAAGGAAGAGGCAGAGATCTCCGTACAAAATTCATGTGGGGAACCCTTCACCAATATCTGCCCTTTGGATTCCATGGCCCCCACTTTAACCTCTTTTCCCTATTCCATTCCCGTCTCCCCACCTATCACTCCCCTCCACGTGGCATCTCACCGTCCAACATTAATTTTATGCTAATAACCTTTATTTCTTTATTTATTTGTTGTCAAAGATTAATTAAAGACCCCTTAAAAAATAAACTAACGTGTAAAAAGAACAGACTCTAACTAGTAATGTTCTAACTAACTAACTATATATATATATATATATATTTATAAATGTTAGCATGTTATCAAATTATTCGAATTATTGGAATTGGAAAAAGAAATAATAATTAAAAGATTTAATTGTCACATTTTTGTTTTTATTTTTTTATTTTTTGTGTTTTAATTTAGATTTATTATGTCCATTCTAAAATTGGGAATCTAATTTACCAGCTGTATATTCGACGGCAAATCCAGATGTTTTCCACTACCAGAAGACACGTTTTTCGAACTCCATATTTAAAATTAATAAATTTAATTCAACACAAATATTAAAAAATATAATGCTTAAATAAAAAAATAAAAAAAATGAGACTTTACTCTGACTGTGAGATAATTTCGATTTTAAATGATTTAAAATTTTTTTTCAAAAAATGTTGAAATTGTATTAAATGAACGTCATCGAATTTATGAAGGGGAGAGCGGGGCCCATGAAAACGGCACTCACGTTGTCCGTTGCGCGTTGGAGAAACCCAGTCGCGGTGGGCCCACTCCAGACCCTTAGCGGGGTCCGAACGAACTTGTGGACAAGGAATTCCCTCTGACACGTGGCCATCGTCTGTTGGATTCTCTCTCGACCGATGGCATCTGTAGCTGTCGGTTCATTTTGTGGGTTCTGTCTCTCGCATCCGGGTCGTTTTCGTTTTGGGGCAACCCGCCCAGTTTTTTCACCCGGTTAGAGTCTTTCTTACGCTAAATTAATAAAAATATTTATAAATTTTCAACCGTTTTAATACTCGTTTTTTAAAAATTATACCAAATTTATTTAATTTGGGATGAAGATTTATTTTAAAAGTAATTTTAAATTTTTAATAGTATTAATTTTTTTAAATACTTTTAAATTTTACATTTATTTAAAAATGAATTTTATGAATAAATCAAAATACAATTGGTTTTATTATTATTATTATTATTATTTTAAGTTTAGTTCAATGACCAAAAATAACGGAGACGTCCAAATATGTTAATTTCTCAACGTTAAATTACCTAATTTAAACTTTTAATCTCTATAATTTTAGTTTTTTTTTTTTTAATTTTAATTTCATTTTTTAGATTCTAATTTTGTCATGGTCAAGTGTCTTGGTTGATTTGTAAAATAAAAGTTTATAGGGTATGGTGTTTTGCTCAACACACTTCAATATTTAAGTTAAAGTAGTATTCATCCTCAACATCGACTCTACTTGATCTGACCAATCATAAAATGCGAAGATTAAAGCTCGATTTAGGGTCGAGCCCAATGGGCTTGAACCATTGTTTGGGCTTAGATCGGGTTGACCCACTCTTTAACCATCCAGCATAATACACGAGGTTGAGTAAGAATTATTTTTAAAATATCATATAAGATTTTCTTAATCAAAATGGTATTAAAATTGATTGAATATATTTTTTAAATGAATTTGTTATAAAATTTTAGTATTTTTATTACTTTTATTTGATAAAATTACAGTTATTATAAAATTTTATTAGCTTTTAATACTTTATTAAATAAACTATGATATTATATTATAAAAATATAAAAATTTTACTTTTTCTTGGCCCTCTTTAAAGTCGCTGCTTGCTTTCATAAATTCATAAATTCAAATGGAAAATTGGTTATTAAAATTTGTAAAATATATTATTTCACATAAGTTAACAAACCAACAATGGTAAATAACATTATTTAAATATTATTTTTCCTTTTAAAATGTGTCCCAATAGTAAGAAAGTTATCACATGTTACCTACCGTGGTTACTTTTAACTCCAACCAAATATTAGGAAAATAATTGAATTATCAACTTTAATTGGATCCTAATAATATTTAATTAATATAATGTTTCTTAAAAAATAAATTAAATAAATCACCTTTTAAAATCATGTATTGTTTTTTTTTTTTAATTATTTTATTTTAAGATTAAGAAAACCAGACTGATTAGAGATTTTTTCAGACCTCCAATAAAAAGTATGGAAAAAAAGAGGCTCGAATGGTACGATCACCTAGTCACCCCAAAATGAAATAAGCATCTTGTAGTTTTTGGTTTGTAAAGATAGGTTGTTATGTGCTCGGTTTTATTTTCCTATTGAGGCGGAACGTGTACTGTTTTATACCGTCGTTTATAGAGAAAATTAACTTGAATTATTTAGCTTTATTTATGTTAAGAATTACAAATAATAATAACAATAAACTTGAGTTTGATCGTGACATTTCAAGCCCGATCATTAGCATAATTCAAAGAGTCTTTACTTTTGTGTTTTCTATGATAGAGAAAGGTTTCAACATTGTTGTAAAAAATGTTTAGTTTTTCTCTCCAACCGATTTGTGAGATCCCATGAGGCTAGATAGGGGAACGAAACATTTCTTCCAACAATGTGGAAATCTCTTCTTCTTATCAGACACATTTTAAAATATTGACAAATCCCACGCAACGGGATAGGGGAACAAAACATTTCTTATAAGGGTGTAGAAACATCTCCTTCTTATCAAACATGTTTTAAAATATTGACAAATCTCACGTGGTGGGATAGGGGAACGAAACATTTCTTACAAGGGTATAGAAACATCTCCTTATCATACACGTTTTAAAATATTGACAAATCTCACGCGGCGGGATAGGGAAACAAATTATTTCTTATAAGGGTGTAAGAACCTCTCCTTCTTATCATACATGTTTTAAAATATTGACAAATCTCACGTGGTTGGATAGGAGAATGAACCATTTCTTACCTGGGTGTAGAAACCTCTTTTATCAGACACGTTTTAAAATGTCGAGGAGAGTCTAGAATGGAATGTACAAGAGGACAATTTACCGGGCATGATCTATTACACTTACTTTCGAAAAAGAAAAGATATCTAAAAATAACATTAAAAAAATTGAAAAAAAAAGCAGGCAACTTTAATTTGAAGCTTAAATTCTTAAAATGAAGAAGAAAAAAAAAAAAAAAAGAGACTTAATTGTCGTCCATTGTTCAAGCAACAATCTTTTTATTGCGTTGCTTCTGCTTAAAAACTTTAAATTCAAACAAGAATTTAAAAAAAGAAATTTGTTTTTTTTTTTATTATTATTCCAAATAATAAAAAAGAAAAAGAAAAAGAAAAAAAAAGAAGCATAAAGTCATATGTAATAAAAAAGAAAAGATCTTGAAGGACACGACGACCATATAGTGGAAGAAAACCCGCTTAATAAGACAGTAAGCCTAATTTTGCTCGAGCCCACTTTGTGGGGGCCCACACTTCATTGCTTACTAGTGCCACGTGTTATTACCATAACCTATACACCTAAATATTATTACTATACCACCACTATTCAAATTTTATTTTTACCTTTTTCATCCTTTTAACATTTTAATTTATATATATATATATATAGATAAATATTTAAAGATATTCTTAAATCGGTACTCTATGATTTTGAAATACATATAAATAATGTTCTTCTCACCTTAATTTCAGAGATATTTTATATATTATTGATTAATTTATTTAAAAATCTAAATTTATAGTCAAAAGTTTTTTTTAAAAGATGTAAAAACTCTATTATTAAAAAAAAGAAATGGGTGTTTTTATCGAGGGATAGGATGAAAAAGATATAAAAACTATTAACTATATTATTATAGGGTTATTTGTGTGTACGTACAGGACCGATATGTGTATGTGCTGTCAGAATTAAGGGTATTTTGGTCATTTCGTCACATGTTTTTTTTTTTAAAGAAATTAAATTAAATTAAATTTCTTGAATTAATTTTTTTTTTAAAAATAAAAATTACACGAACCAGTGAACCCGGACCCGGATCTAGAGAGAGGAGAGATAAAACGGACCCTAGAGGTTGGAGAAGAAGAAGAAAAACCAGAGACAAAAATGGAGATCCAAAATTGACAGTCGGATTTCGAAGGATGTGGTAGTCATCTTCCCGAGCTTAACGATTCCTTTTTTCCTCTTGACAATCTACCATCTCCGGCCATTTTTTTTTTTTTCTTGATCCCCTTGTCTTATTTCGGTTCGAAGATTTTCCGCTTTCATCCATGCGGCGAGGCAGACCCTCAGATCCATTCACAGCTACAGAACTACCAAAATTGACAGTTCACCCTGAAAATCCTGTCAAAGAGATACGATACAGAGGCGTTCGGAAGCGTCCTTGGGGCAGATACGCCGCTGAGATCAGAGATCCCTGGAAGAAAACTAGGGTTTGGCTCGGTACCTTTGATTCAGCTGAAGAGGCTGCTCGGGCCTACGATAATGCTGCTCGGACCCTCCGTGGAGCCAAGGCCAAAACTAACTTCCCTCTACATCCATCCACGATTTCCATTCAACAACAAATTCCGTTCTACCAATCGCCGCCGGATTTGCACGATTCGAACGGTTATGGTGCCAAGATTGAGTGTGTTCAGGCTAATAGGCCTACGTCGAGCAGTTTGAGTTCCACCGTGGAGTCGTTTAGTGGACCGCGGATTTCTAACCCTTTGTCGTCGCTGTCTATGGTTCGCCGGAGGCCGGTACAGCCAGTTTCGCCGGACGACTGTCATAGCGACTGTGATTCGTCCTCCTCGGTTGTTGATGATGATGAGGTCTGTGTGCTTGCTTCTTTCCGTCGAGCCTTGCCCTTCGATCTTAACTTACCGCCTCCCATGGACGTCGTGGATTTAACAGGTGACGATCTTCAAGCTACTGCTTTATGCCTCTGATGAGTGATGCCCCGATCTTGCTTTATATCATCGTGGTTTAAAATCGTCCTCGTTTTTCTTTCTTCTTCCACATTTCTTCTGTTTTTTCTATCTTATTTTCTCGGGAAAAACACTAAACTGAAAATTTTCAAATATGGTGGTAAGTTGAAGAGAATTTGGTCGCCGCCCTCCACCCTCTCTCCCCTGTTGTCTGTCGATCCCTACTTTGTTGTTAGACTTATTAGAAGAACTGGGTTCCCTTCGACGACCATGGGCTATATATTGTTGTCAGATCATTGAAGCTTTTTAGCATCGTTTAAGCTGCTGTGTATCTGGGATTTTCGTTTCTTGATCCGATTCACATCATGAAATCCTTACTACTGTACAAATATTTACCCATCTAATTTAAAGAATCTGCAGTGTTCTAATCGCCATGAAACTTTTCTTACCCATCTCTGGTTTTTTTCATATCTATTTGAATTGCATTGTTCAAAGTTTGTTTGATCTGAAAATTTGTTGGAGGACTAGAAAATTGAGTGTTTATGCTATTTGGGGGGAGATGGGCATTTAGGGTTTTTGTTTTGATGAGAAACATTTATTGGCACATGTGATGCTCGATTCTGATCTCAATATGCCCAAAACCCAATAGAGGCGGGGGCACCCTTCCCGAGCTCCCCCCCGCTTTAGGCAGAGGCCTTCACCAGCTGCTTTCCTTCCCAATGCCATGTGCTTGCAAACCTAAATGATTCAAAAGGGATAAAAACTGATTCAAAGGGTTTTGCTTAGCCAATTTCCCTAAAGTTACGTGTTTTGTTTGCATCTGTTCATGATTTTCATGGTGTGATTGGTGTGAACATAATCATATTGGTCTCTCAGGTGAGGATGGTCGGCCCATGCTTGTATAATTTTATAGCCATCATCCATCTCTGTTAGCTCTTTTTTTTCGCCCTTCCTTTCTTTAGAAGGTGAAATATATTGCATTATGAATATAGAGTAAATCATAACTTCCTACATTCGACCTTGTATTGTATTATGAGCCTGTGGTTAAAATTGTTATTTAATATAGAAAAATGAAGAGGAGTGAAAAATTGAACAAAATCTTTGAGATTGATTTGAAAGGAAGGCCCAGCCAATGACTATCAGACAGGTGGTATGATTTTCTTCCCTTTTCCTTTTTCCTTACTTTGAAAGCTCTTGGTTCTAATACAACGAATAAGATAGTCGCAAGTAAGAAATTTGGACTTTGCGGACAACGTTGGCGTATGTTTGAATTTAGGGTCATGTTTGTGAGCAATGTTTTAGAAAACGTATGTTAAAGTTAAAAACGAGTAGACAGTAACAGTTGGTTTGATAGCATAATCGGGTATGAAGAATGGATAACTAATCACATGCCACACTCTTGTATTGTATTGACACAACAACAATAGTAAAGAATGGATAACTAGCATGGCAAAAGCATACGGCGACACATGGCCGGTGGTGCTTTCCACACCAATGATTCCGCTCTCTCTTCCATCCACCAATTTGTTCCAATTCTGACTGTTTGGTGACCATTCTTCCTACCACCTAACTATATTATCCTTCTCATTCTTCTCTTTCTTTTCTTTTGGATTTTATATGGCCCTTAACTCTCTTTCTCAATTTTAAAATTTGAATTTAGTTTTTAAATATTATTTGAGGTTAGTGTATAATTAATTTTTTTAATTTTTAAAAATGTCTGAATAATTTGAATAATTTGGAAGAAACCCTTGCACAAAATTGTCTAAAAATACTCTTCAACTTTCAATTTTTTTTAAATACCTTTTAATTAAAAAATATCCTTTTAAGTCTGGAGAAGTCCGTGGAAACTACTAAGCTGGAGTATGGTAGGGGCAGAGAGAATTTCCGGTGGAGCGGTGAAATGCGTAGAGATCGGAAAAAACCAACGGTGAAAGCAATCTGCTCGGCCGACACTGACACTGAGAGATGAAAGCTAGGGGAGCGAATGAGATTAGACACTCCAGTAGTCCTAGCCGTAAACAATGGATACTAGGCGCTGTGCGTATCGACCCGTGCAGTGTTGTAGCTAACGCGTTAAGTATCCCACCTGGGGAGTACGTTCGCAAGAATGAAACTCAAAGGAATTGACGGGGGCTCGCACAAGCGGTGGAGCATGTGGTTTAATTCGATGCTCATTAATACCCTTAAACTAAAAAAAAAAAATTAAAAAATACAATAGTAACCCATTTAAAAAATACTCAATTTTTCAAAAGTACCATAAAAAAATTGGATATGCTATGACGGGTCAATAAAGAGTTTTCATTTATAATATTGATAATAAGAATTCTTTTGAACGTTTTTAAGGTAAAAATGTTATTGCATGTTTTTTAAACATGATAAAAATATTTTTTATTTTTTATTTTTGAAAATTTAAGAGTATTTTCGAAACAACTTGCTTTCATCCAAAATTAGCATAAAAGTAATTTTTAGATTTTTTTTTTAAAGTTTAAAGATATTTTTCCGACTTTGAAAATTTAGGGTCGTTTTTTTAGACAAAATACAAAATTTAAACGTATTTTTATCTATTTACCCTTAATTTTATGTATAATATGTATAATTTAGGGTATTAATTTGGCATAAGTAGGTTGCGTTAATGGTTCCTAAACTTTAAATAATATATATATATTTATTAGATATAAAATCAAAAATTTAAAAAACTTATTATAAATTAAATTGTAATTTTAAAGATTTGTTAAACATAAAACTAAAAGGAACTTAATAGATAAAATAAGATTAAAATCTTAATTTGACCTTGCTATTTGGCCCAAAACTTCAACAAGTTTCAACTTTTGGCAGACCGGGAATTGGTTACTTGTAAAGGAAGAAAGAAAGCATTGGAGCATCAAAGTCTCCTCGAATTATTAGGAGGAAATCGTCAAAATCCTGAGTATTCATTCTGGAAATCAAACCTCGACCACTATGCAGAGATTAAAGGCCTCAGGAACTTCGATTGTAAGCTCGATTTCAGCAGCTAGTTTGAAGAGGAAGGCCGTCAATTCATGGACGGCCGTTCAGGATACTTTCTATTCCACCAAGGTGACTGAATTTTCGGATTTTGATTTCGGTATTGTTTGTAGGTTATAGAAACTCGGTATTCTGGATGCTGTTTGAAGTATAATCGTTTTCATTGAGCGTTTCTGTTTAATTGTATCTGAAAGATGTAATGTTATCAAGCCCTGCGTTCTCCATTGTTTACATTGTGGCGTTGATCTTGCGTGTTTGTAGAATGTATTCGAAAGGCACAGGGTGGTTTTTACAGTAGGGACTTCTATTGCTTCAGTTGCAACTGCCTGGTTTGGTGAGTTTTCTTGTAGGTTTTCGTTTAAATTTTGCATTTGATTATCGTTGTACTGTTAAAGAATCAGTAGGCTTAAGAGACCGAGCGTTAAGTTGCGATGAATTCATTCTACTCAACTCATATTCTTTTGACACATATATTGCTTATTTGTTTTACTACGATATTGTAGCTCTTATTCCCTATAAACTGGAAGTTGTAATGGATACACTTTGAAAATTTTTGTTAAGCAATGCTTTCGGTTTACATTATATTCCAAATCCAAATAAAATGAATGAGAAAGGATTGATATCCTTAATTTGAGGATCAATGTGAAAAATGATGACGAACTATTGGGTTTTGTTTGTGGAGTCAAGAAATTGTGTGTTGATTGTATGCTTAAGAGTTTAGCAGAAGTTAAGGTTTCATTGATTTTGCTGCAGGGTACTCTTTACGCCACTATCATAACATCCAAGTTGACAGACGGCTCGAATCTATTGAGGAAGCTGTAAGCATCTTCGTGTCAATCATTTTATTTATTTGAATGTAATCCAGCCATAATTGCATAGCCGCGACTTTTCATTTGAATCCTTTTCAATTTTGTTCTCTTTTGTTTCAAAGAATTTAATGGCAACTAAGTGCAACCGTTCCAGCACTTTCTGCGTCCATTTTTCCTTCGGTATATGCATGTTTGCTTCATTTTAAGCACTAAAAGTTTGAAAGAAGACGTGAGTGATCGTTGATCTGCTCCTGATTTTCTAAAGATGAAAAAGGAAAAAAAATGGCTTTGAAAGAGTCAAACAGTAGGAGGAGAATGCATTATAGAGTCACAAATAAGAAAGATCACTGGGTAAAGACTACGAATTAGACAAAGAGAGCTCCTTTAGCAGAGAAATTTTTGATCTTGTCAAGAGATTTTATCGCCCCTTTGATTGGGTCAATCTTCTTTCTCTTGGAAGTTTAACAGCTTGTTTCCATATGACCTCCCAAGTCCTAATCTAATATATCCATCATCTAAGGCTAAACAGAATTTTGTACTGCTACTCCTATGCCCCTTCTTTGTTTTGCACACGAGCGCTCTCGTTATGCCATCTCCTTACACTACTAGTGGTTAGATTCACATTCTTCGTTTTTGCTTGTGGCAGATGAGAAACACACATCAACTTGAGCATTCTGAACTTACAAAGGTGGTTAATCCTGGACATATCAGCGTGCCTGCTTGCTTTGCGAATGCTGGAACTACCTTGATTATTGGGTCTGATTCTGTTTGCTAATTCCTTTTAATGATGCTATTGTTTCCATTTTCGTGGGGATTTTGAACTCTTGGATGTATAGTTTCAGTATTTGGGGCCGATAAAATGCTTAAAATTCTGAACTTGTATATTTTCATTACTTTGTAGCTCTATCATCGAATTCTGAAACTTCAATACACTACTATCTGAACGTTTATTATCCATGCTCCATTCTCTATAGTTATGATTTTCCGTTTCGACTGTGCAGATATTGCTTGGGATGGCGAGGTGGAAAACGGTATGCGATCAAGCAATTGAGAAGAGAGCAGATGAAGTTGCTAGGGGAGATAAAACCCAGATGGCAATTTCTCACGAGGCTAAAACCTAAAGAGCTGAACTTTCCATTTAAGAGATCATCGGGCAAACCTGGGGTGCAAGAAAGTGTCAGCCAAAATACGGAACAAAACTCCAAAAGATGCTGCAGCACAAGAACATCAGGGAGCTAGCTGTTCAGCGGTAAATCTCATTCTTCTCTTATCAATTGAAAATAGATAGGAAATGCGAATTCATTTTTCAGTACTTTGAAACTTATTCAACATTATAAGTTTTCATTTTGTTTTCAATAGTTTCATAAAATTGTGATTAAATAACTTATAAAGGTTCACGTACATCGACATCATTAGTCACAATTTTGGGATTTTGGAAGGAAGCTTAGTTTCTTGGCATGAGTGTCAATTGGGTAATTTTTGTTTTGAGCTATGTAACAGTGGTAGGGATGTAAAATTGTGTTTACTCCCCACACTAGTTTCAAGGACTGCGATGGTGAATACATTCTTCATCTTTGGCCTCATTTTTGGTTCCTATCTTATTTTACTCACTTTTTAATTAAATAAAGTATTGTCATGAATCAAATTGAACGATATGTTTTATTAGGTCAATATCATGAACGTATTAGAGAAAATGAACATGCTCAAAATAGGTCTCTTTTCGTCTTCAATCAGATTGGTGTTATAATAGCTCCATGGATCCGCCCTTTGAACGATGGTATAATAGAAACTTGGATTTCATTAAAAGAGCCTCTAAACTAGATGCTATAGCATAGGAAATAAGAGCTAAACCAGCAGCATCATTCATTCATGAAGCAACTGACCTCTATCTCTCAAATATAGATGTTTGGCCTGAGACTGAAGTGACTCTGTGCTGCAAGATGAGCTGCAACGAAAGGAATGCGATCAACATCATCGTTAGCTGCACGGTAACACTTTTTCCTTTTCGATGGCAGGAAGAGGCCTTCGCAGAAAATGGCACATGGAGGTGAAGCTGATGTCTCGTGTTCTTCGCCTTTCTTACGGTGTGAGGACACCAAGATTTCCTTGAGCTTCCTGAAACATTTCACAAGCTCCTTCATCCTCACCAAGCTGCCTGGTTGGCGTGTCTGGTTGGAGCCTCTTATACCTTGAGTGCCAATCACTGAATCACACATAACTTATGGTGGTGTTTATGCTTATTTCATGGAAGCCTCAAGTGTGCTCTTATGTATGCCTCCTCTAAAGTAGTTACTTCATGCATAGGTCGCCGCTTTCCTTGCTTACACTATTTCCTTTGGAACGAATCATTTAGAAGAAACAAAAAAAAATAATTATGAGAATTAATGCTTAAGGTGGACAATATCTAAACCTTTTGAAGAAATCAAAAGCAAAGTCCCTTGTCCATAAAAGTTATCGTAGTGAATGGAAGAGGAACAAGAGAAATTAATGGGGCCAGGTGCAAATACAACCAATAAAATTATAACACGTGTTTAAAACACTTGAATTTCGAAAACTGCAATGCTGACTTGTAAACTTCTTATTGGCTGCCGCACTAACACTCGTTCTACAAAAAAAACCAGAAGCCATAAAAAGAACGAACTCTTCAAAAATTCTGGAGGGTTTATCAGTGTCTGCGCGCGCGTTCATTTGTCGAGAGGTTTCTACCTTGATCCATAAAACGAGCGAGAGAGAATGAAAAGTGATCGATCGCCGATTTTAACGGTTTTAGTTTTCGTCTTCTTCCTTGCTTTCGATTTCAGCGACGCACTGTATGGGGCATCGTCTCCCGTTCTTCAACTAACTCCTTCCAACTTCAAGTCGAAGGTCTGTTTCCAATCTCCATTTCATTTCCTTTCCATTTTGTATGTCTTAGAGAATTATTCTATCTAGCATTCTTCTTTTTTGTTGCTTCTTGAATTCTCTCTGAGAAATCGCACTCGGTGATATCTCTGTGGATGTCTTTTTATTTCGGAAATTATCGATTGAATATTTTTTTTTTCATTTTTTTATCGCAATTTAAATGTGTTTTCGAGTGCTATTTAGTGTTTTTGAGGTTCAGAAATTGTCGATTGAATATATTTTTTTTTTCATTTTTTTTATCGCAATTGAAATGTGTTTTCGAGTGCTATTTAGTGTTTCTGAGGTTCGGAAATATTTGGTGTCTTTCTTTATTGTTGTCTATTTTCAGATTTGGACGATCTCACTATTTATACGTTAGTCGAATTATCCATCATCTATGTGATATCGTTTGGAATCGGATGGGAATGGTAATTGTACGAGATAAGGTTTTGATCAAATCGGCGTAGCGATCTGTTTCCTTTTTTTTTTTTCTTTGCTAGATGCAGTTATTAGTTTATTATTATTATTCTGACTTTGTTTTCCTCATTTCTACCGTAATCCGATGTCATAATTCTGGAAATCCGTTTAGTTTTCAAGTTATATGTCCTGCATTTGCATATTTGAACTTTATAATGTAAATTTTGCGATGTAATAGGTTTTGAACTCAAATGGCATCGTTCTAGTCGAGTTTTTTGCACCTTGGTGCGGTCATTGCCAAGCTCTCACCCCTGTATGGGAGAAGGCGGCTACCGTTTTGAAAGGAGTTGCTACAGTAGCAGCACTTGATGCAGACGCGCACAAGTCACTTGCTCAGGTACATTATTAATATTGTAATCAACGTCATTCAGTAGTTATTTCATAATCTCTTTCGCATTGCTAGCATTTTTTTGTTCACCTCTTTTCATCAATAAACTTCCATCTCAAACGTGCGATTGTTAATTACTCTCCAGAGAACTAGCCTGTGCTCTGCTAGAAGTGATGTCGCTTATGTTAATTCTAACCACGTGAATCTATTTGGTGGAGTCATTCCTATCTGTAAATCAAAGTCGGTTGCTACATTTTTAAAGTTGAACCTATTACTTTACTTCTCACTGTTAAATTGTTTGGAATAGATGGAGTTTGATGCTGTGTTACTCAACCTGTCTTGTCTTTTCGTATTCATGGCTTTCCTAGAAAGAGGAAAAGGCTATAAAAACTGAGAGGCGCTGAAGATCGATGCTGCATTTTCCATGATTTTTTCCTTCGAATTTTGGGAACTTTTCCTGTTCTATGAATGCACATGGTTATTATTGTTTGTACACTTTGAGCATGGATACAATGCAAGGGTTCTCTAGTTGAAAATGACTGCTAAAATGTTAAAGCGGTCACTCTGTGAATCGCTGTGCATCTTCTCTTTCTTGAATGATATACTTGCATTGATGTTTAAAATATTAGCAAGAGTTTGGATATGAATTGAGAGACTTCAGTTAGGCCTATCTTCTCACCCCAGGACCATAGTGTTACTTCTCGTGCCTTTTTATCGCAAGTTCTAATTATGAAACACCTCTTTTTCACTATGCTCCCCTCAATTTCCCTATATTCAGTATGTCGTTGCTTATTTCTGCAGGAATATGGGATTAGAGGATTCCCAACCATAAAAGTCTTTGCACCTGGAAATCCTCCGGTAGACTACCAAGGAGCTCGGGATGTTAAACCCATTGCAGAATTTGCTCTGCAACAGGTTCGCATCGTAACATTTTGGGAGAACGTTCATTTAGAGCATTAACTTTCTTTTCTTCCTTTTGTTTTTGGCTTTTTCATTAGCTAGATAACATCGTAAAATATCATTCGATATTGTTTTACAATTGTGCAAATACTTATTACATTCCTCAGACATTCACTTGATACATTGCATTCGTTTTCTTTTCTTCTCAGGTAAAGGCTCTTTTAAAGGAACGTCTAAGTGGAAAAACAGCTGGGGGAGGGTCAAATGAGAAAGCAGAACCCAGTGCTTCAGAAGAATTGAATTCTCGCAACTTCGATGAGTTAGTGATAAAAAGTAAAGATCTCTGGATTGTGGAGTTCTTTGCTCCTTGGTAAGGACTTATTATTTTGTATTATAGAGTTTGATTATATTTTATATTTTTCCAGGTTTGATAATTTCATTGTTCGAATTTATCTTACAAGGTGTGGACACTGTAAACGACTGGCTCCAGAATGGAAGAAGGCTGCCGAAAATTTGAAGGGGAAGGTGAAGTTGGGTCACGTAGACTGTGATGCCGAGAAGGTTAGTCAAATTTCAGCTAATACTTATTTGAGCAAGAAATATTTGAAACTTTATTGAATCTGTCGTATGTATATGAAAGTGTGATGCCAAAAAACACATAGCTAAGCGAGAGATGAGAAATGTGATTCTTCCGTTTCGTAACTACTCGATTGAGAAGTCTTGCCTAAGTCCTAGACTTGAGTGAACAGCCTGATTTAAAGTCTTATTTGTTTTTGCATTTCTTCTCTTGTGCTCTTTTCTTAGTTAGGCCGAAGAAAGTACAAGTTATAACTTTCTTACTACTACATATGGTAGCTAGAGACTAGAGATGAGTGTAGGATCTAGATTTGTAACAAATATTCGACTTTGCTTATGCTTGAAATATAATGTGCCCCACTATCAATATCTATCGTCAACTAATTGTAGATTTGTAGTGAGATTATGTGGTTCAAATTTATATAGTTGGCCTTATCGGGTCTGTTTGATCACTTGAATGATCATTTTGTCTATCACTTGACTTCGATTACCTGCCAGCCGGATGTTCGTTCCTTTTCTAATTGTAGTTGTACGGCTGACTGATTATTTAAAAGTTTTCAAGTAAAAATCGTATTATGCTAGTCCCTTAAAAGTACATTTAGAACATTATTGTACAGAAAAACATCCCGAGGAATGTACTGTTTGGAAGTGAGTTTTTAATTTTAATTTATTGTTATGGCCTTTTAGATAAAAAAATTAAGTGAAAACATATTTGATTTATTTTTATGGATGACCTATTTTTAGAAGCTCTTGAGTTTATTCTTTCATTGAAAATGAAGAATTTGTAAGTGAATGATACTTTCAACAGAAACTCGAGTCTTTGAGTCACTTGATTCGTGAAATCGTTGGACAGTCCTCTTTTCTATTTCCTATTCATTTTACTTCCAGTCTGAGTCTTAATTTACTTCCAATCTAATCGGCAACGGGGTTGCTGCCAGTCTCTAATGAGCAGGTTCAATGTTCAAGGATTCCCCACCATCTTGGTATTCGGTGCTGACAAGGACAGCCCAATTCCTTACGAGGGTGCAAGAACTGCGTCAGAAATTGAGTCATTTGCTTTAGAGCAGCTAGAGACGAATGTTGCACCCCCAGAAGTGACGGAGCTGACTGGTCCTGTAAGCTTTTTGCTTTATATGCTATGCTAATTGGTTTCAAAAATCGTTTAGTATTATACGCGCGGGAGTATGAATCTTATTATCTCACTCTTATAGGACGTCATGGAAGAGAAATGCGCGTCGGCTGCCATATGTTTTGTTGCTTTCCTGCCCGACGTTTTGGATACCAAGGCCGAAGGAAGGAACAGATACCTCGAGCAATTGTTGTCAGTTGCAGAGAAGTTCAGAAGAAGTCCCTACAGGTAACTGTGTATAAGAACACATACCCACTACCACATTCTTTAAAGTCAAATTCTTGACAACTGGATTTCAGTCTTCTATATATTAATGGTCTCAATAATAATAAATAATAATAATAATAAACAGACCATAGGAATCTGAATTAACTGTATATTACTCTGCCAGCTATGTTTGGGCTGCAGCTGGTAAGCAACCCGATCTCGAAAAGCATGTCGGAGTTGGTGGATATGGATACCCTGCTTTGGTAGCTTTGAATGTGAAGAAGGGAGCGTATGCTCCCCTGAAGAGCGCATTTGAGCTCGAACATATTATGTAAGTTACAACTTCACATTCCTTCCCACATCTTCAGAAATGTGTAAAATGAGATTTGAAATGATTGTTTTTTCATACAGCGAGTTTGTAAAAGAAGCTGGCCGTGGAGGAAAAGGAAACTTGCCACTAGAAAGCTCCCCAGATATTGTGAAGACAGAGCCATGGGATGGTAAAGATGGGGAGGTAATCGAAGAGGACGAGTTCTCGCTTGAAGAGCTCATGGGAGGTGAAAATGAGACTAACTAAAAGGATAAGCTATAAACAAATTGAAGCTTTAGCAGCAGTGAAGGAGAACTGAGTTAAAAGAGATGATGATCAACACAACGTAATGGGGCGGTTCACTGTTCGTGTTCCTAATGTTTTTTAAATTAAATGACACTCAGCACAACGTAATGGTTCACATTGTCACATTGCCATCACAAACATGAAATGAATAGCCTTTATTGTAAGTTCTATAAACAAAGCAAAACAAAAAAAAAAATATGGCGCTAAGTATGGTTCTTATCATCTCGGTGCTATGCTATCTAACAAACATGAAGTAAAATAATCAAAGATTTATGTTAATGTTCTCAAAGAAAAAAAAAGGGAAAAATAAAACGTATTCCTCCCCCCTTCCCCCACAAAAAGTAAAATAAATGCAACTATATCTCCAAATGCTTTTTTTTTTTTAAAAAAAAAAAAATTAATAAAGGGGAAGGAAATGGATCAATTTGTACGGAAGTGAAACTGTGACAAAACTTGTCTTCCATCGCCACTAACGACTGATCAGCACCAACCACCGCCGGAGAATTCGTTAAATAGTTAAGAGCATGTCTTCTCTATCCTCCATAAACATTCTTTCCTCAAGGGGGAATCGGCAAATATGGCCTTGATGACATCCTCAATCTGCAAAAGTGAAGAACTTTACGTTATAAACCTTTTGAGAATGCATGCTGATATTGAACTAGTAAATCTGCATATAATTAGATTCCGAACGGTCTTGTTGAACGTGGTTTAATCATGTAAACTTCAGCATAACACACAACTCGTCAAAGACATACCCTCGACTAAGAGATTAAAGGCTCAAATCACACACACACGTATATATACACACACACATGTTAGCAAAATAATTGAAAAAAATGTGTCACATACCTCGGATGCGGTAAACCCAGAGATGAGTAGTTCTCCAGTTTCCCATTCCGTTGTAATGGATACTAGAGGCATATCTAATAATTCTGCCAATGTTACAAGACAGCAACAATAGCTTATTAGTTTCAAACAAAGACTTGCTAATTATGAGCAGAAACTGAAAAAGCATGCGGCATGCCTGCGAGTTTACGGAGTTTCCTGAGGGATGGTATAAGAACATCAAGACTGTACAAGGAAGGCTCCTCCATTTTCTCTTGATGTTTGGTAGTCAGGGTCTCTAATAAAGATGACGTGCTGTCTAGCATCAAATGAATGAGTCTTTGAAGCTACAAACATAAAATTATCCATTAGGCAGCTTTATTCAAATACAAAGGTCAAAAGCTGATAAACGCTAATGCATATCTGATAATACCTCTAATGTTTCTTCTACAGCTATGTCATCCAAAAGAAGTATGTCTTTTGTGATTCTTGATAAAACCAACTCTAACACTGCAGACATGCATTTTCTGTACTTGGAAGGTAACAAGAGTGGCTCCCAGATAATATGTACTTTTTCAAGAATGAACACAACCTGATCCACAATAGTTAAACCCGTTAAAAGAAAAATAGATAAAGACATCTGCAAAAGGAATCGGTATACACTCAAAAATGATTCCATGAAGCATATAGTAGGTCCGTATGTCTGTTCAATGTTTACATAGGAGATTCGGCTCCAAAGGAATGGGGTTTCCATGAGATTGAGATGTCCCCTTGGATACAACGTAGCAGCTCACAGTTTCTGGAGCTCTCTCCCTAGAATTGCAGTACCATCTTTTCTAATTTTCCCATTGAACATTTCACTTTCTCAATAAAATTTGTTTTTCCTTATAAAAAAAAATGACGGAAGATGGCTTACACCTTGTTCGATAGAATATTATAAACCTCCCAATAGAAAAGGGAGGTCTCGGTTTTTTCTCGATAAAGAAGAAGAACAAAGCCCTTCTCACCAAATGAATATAGAGATATCATCATGAAGAAAAAGGCCAAATATACTCCTACTTCAAACAAAAATCAACCCACTCAATCTTTTATAAAAGGGCCTTGGAAGTACATAAAGAAACATCAAAACCTCATCACCAACCAAACTTGCCATAGGGTGGGTGATGGAGGACGCATATCATTTTGGACCGACCCATAGATTGAAAACACCACGCTAGCCCTGAGGTATCCATTTTTGTACTGGCTCTCACATAACAAAAAAGCCATGATCAAAGAAATTTGGAATGTTGTCAACAAATTTTGGGACCTGAAGCTTGGTAGAAATTTAAAGGATAATGAAGCAACGAAATGGGCCGAATTAAGCCTTGACCTTGCTCTGTCAAACAAAGCAGATTCACTGACTTCGTTCCAAAATCCTTGATGACGGACATGGGGGAAAAAGTAAAGCAATAAATCTCACGCTAGCAAAGACATTATGGAAAGGACATCAAGGTGAAGTTCTTTCTTTGGGAAATAGTGCATAAAGCCTAAGTGAAAATCTTCAAAAAAAAAAAAAAAAAAAAGAAATCTTCAATAAATCTCACACTAGCAAAGACATTATTGAAAGTCTTGTATCACTTTTTCTCCAAATTGGTGTCCATTATGCAAAAAAGAAAGCGAATCACAAAGTCACTTATTTATGCAATGCACATACACTTAGAATTTCTGAACACGATTCTCAATATTTTTGGGTAGCATCTCACAATTCCGAGGGAGGTAAAGGATCTATTGGACATGACCTTAACATACCACCCTTTTAAGAATGTAAAAGGCTTGCTATGGAAAAACTTCATCATGACTTTCTTCTAGAATGTGGAAAGAAAGAAATCAAAGAATATTCGCAAAAAAGACAGACTCATACAAAACTTTTCGACAATTTTGTTTAATACGCTATATCTTGGCATAAACGGTCTAATATTTTTACTTCCTATAGTTATACCTCCCTCATTGTAAATTGGAAAGGTCTTTTGTAACACCATGGATATTACGTCCCTTTTGTAAATTTCAATCATCAATGAAATTGTCTCTTAAAAAAAAAAAAAAAAAAAAAAAAACTATAGTACGGTTAAAAAGTTTGGAATGTTTCATTCACATAGTTATAACAACTGTAACTTCTAGGAATGACTTGGATGATTTAATTTACTGAACAAATACGTCAAGCTTTTGAGATTAATGGTAATTTAACATAATATCAAAGTATATCATCATAAGATCAAATCTCTACCATATTATTCTTTCTCTGATTTTAATACCAATAGTCCCTGCATTAAGACTTCGTAATCAAGCTAAAATCCATTTCATTTCCATCCTAGAGGAAAATGAACTATATAATTAAGTTAAACTAATTAGATGATTGAGATTTTGAGATTAATATTAAATTTATATTAAAAGAGAGGAGCAGCAAAGATTTTGCTACCTGATCTATGCTGAACTTGGCAGATTCAAATTGTTGCCTTCTATGTGTATTATGAAATCCATCTGCTCCATCTATAGCCTATTCCAGTGCAAACACAGTCAAAAGCAGCAAAGAAACATTGGTTTTAATCGGGAGAACTAATCACAATTTTCGAACAATGTGTTTCAATTAGCTTCAAACCTCGTTCAAGTGACAAGTTATAAGCTGAAGCTGTTTATGCATTGTTTCTTCTGCCATCTCATGAAACCTTGGAGCCATGTCAACAAAGACAGCATGTTCTTTTAGGAAATCTGGGAAGTCTGATCGATACTGAAACATGAGGAAAATCAGATCTGTTACATTGAGAACAGAAAGCTTCTAAACCTATTCGGAAAAAAAGGTCCCAAATTCTTTTCCTCCTAGCAAAGAATTTAAACCAAAATAAGAACGATAAGAAATCAAGAAAAAGAGAACATCCGTTCACTTAAAGGCTGGATTTGACCTTGAGTTGAGTTAGAGGGAGTGGGAGAGGACTTGATGATCTTTAAGAAATCATTTAACACATAAACAAGTCAGAATTACACAGTACCTCAAATGCAAGTCCAAGTATCTCCTGAGATAAATAAAGGCAGTCATTGTGCATGAGAACTGCAACATGATTGACTGCATCAAGCTGTCTTTCTAGCTTCACAAACAGCAAAGGTCATTATATAGTGATGGATATGAGGTAGTTTTTGAAAAAGTCTTGGGAATACTTCTATTTATTTAAACTCATATTTTATTGTATATATTGGATCATATAACATTTTTTTTTTATATGAGTGCAATAAAAATGCAAAGAAAATTTCCGGTTCCAATACAATCCAAGTATGATGGAACCAATTGCCAACAGTAAAGTGTTTTACGGACACTTCCTCAAATGCTCACCTTGATTGGGACAACAACTTCATAGAGGAGAATGGCATCCCTAACAGCATGATAAAATTCCACAGCGACTCTGGTGGATGACAAACAAACATCCTACAATCAGAATTACAAACTTTCAATACTATATGACCACGATCTCCATAGCCAAAATCACATCCCAGTTATTGTAAAAGGCATTTAGAAATATTTGTCAACAATCAGAGGTAACATATATCCAGAACAACCTGTCAAGGTATACTTTACCTAGTATCAAAATGAAATGATTATTTTTTTTTTCTTTTAAATAATGTCTTAAGTTTTTTTATTTTTTTATAGGAAACCATAACCATCCATTTATGTGATGAAATGGGACACAAAAGAAGATCCTATCAAGAAATAATTACAAGAAGCACCTCTATTAACTAAGTAAGCGTGTTGAGGCTATAATTACAAAAGGGAGAAGACAACTCGTTCCAAGTAATAGCTAAAAGTGAAGTAGAATCAATAACACTTCTTGTTCAGGAAGATGGAAGTGTTTCATTCCGACCAAAGGCTCCAACAGAAAGTACAAACATGGTTAAGTCAAAGGATCTTTTTGTCATATTTTAAAGGGTGCCCCAATAAAAGAAGATTAATGTTAGTATCAACCAGGCGAGGAAAGCTCCAACCAAAAACACCTTTTAAGAAATTCCAAAACTTGGTGGCAAAGGAACAGTTACTGAGGTGGATCATGTTTCACTGTGGCTGTAGCATATAGGGCAGCAGCTGGGGGATAAGTATAGCCATGGAGAAAGACATGAGAACTTATCAAAAGTATTAATGCAAGAGTGGCTAAGCTCCTATATAAAGAACTTCACCTTTTTTTGGATAACTACCAGCCCAAATATGTGAGCGATAGCTGCCTTCGATAATGATTTAGTTGAGAAAAACCACCCTTTTCCAAAGCCCAGTGCCAAGAGACTTCACAGGATGAATCATGAATGGGTGTAAAAGAGTGGATAAAGCGACCCATTCTTCCATCTCAGGCTCCATGAGATTTCATCAGAGATGAAGGATCCATGATATTGTATTGGAACACAAAAAATCCGCAATAGGTGCATCTTTCTTGCTCAATAAGTGATAAAGCCTAGAGAAGAGTTGTTGAAGATTAGAGTTCCCTGTTTAAACATCATTCCAAAACGATGTGGGGAGCCCCTCACCGGCCTTGACCAAAATATGCGCATACACCAAATGTTTCAAGTTATTTATGCGTTTCCATGGTCCGTAAGGGAAATGCATGGAATTGGATTCTGGTTTAAGGTCTCAAAGTGGATGAAACCACATTTGAAGGCAATAACCGGATGCCAAAGAGCCTCCTCCTTGTTGTGAAATCTTCAAATCCCTTTTGCCAAGAGGGAAGAATTTCGTTGTGTATACCAAAAATCCCGAGGCCTCCATCCTCCAGGGTGTCTTGTTAATAATGTCTTATGTTACTGCATGCTTAATTTCAATAATATTTTGCATGAAAGTTATACCTCCATGCTTAATTTTGTATCAGTTCATTCCATGAGGGCTTTCTCTAATAATGCTGAAATACATTTTCACTTCTCTACTCATCAGGAAGTGACGTTGAAGTCTAAACTACATTCCTACATGGACGTCTGTTTAATACAGTCTTAAGCCCTTCCAGCTATAAATTGAAATATCTCTATTCATTAGATGCCCCCAATTCTTCCCATTCCCATTTTACAACATATAGAATGCTCAGAAGATAACTGGATCATATTAAGATGTTCTAAATACGAACTTTAAAAAAAAACATCAAGTGTCCATAAACATAAATGAAAGTCATTTTTAAGTTTGTTATCAAAAGAAGTCATTTTTTAAGCATATGAGACAACCTGTAGTGTTTGATGACCTAGCTCCATCAGTTTTGCGGCAGCTTCAGACACCACGCATCTCTCAGATAGGAAAAGTAAATCGACAGTCTGATTTGAAGAACTTTTAGTTTCTTCATTGCCCTTTTTCTTACCGCCTTTGATTGTGAACTCCTGCATTCATATTTATCACATAAAACAGACCATACTACAATATTTATGAGGAATATTATCATGTTCTAAGAACTTACTTCAGGCACAGAAAAATCGCATTTTAGAAGCATATTTCTGGCCTTCGCCAAAATTTCTTTCCTCTTCCCAGAAGCAAAGTGAACCTCCACATTTTCAGCAAAAATACTCAGCTTTTCATCGTTTGCATCAGATGAAGAAATAAACATCATTTCCTTTAATGCACCCTCAAGCTTGGATGTACTTTCAACAATCTTCTGAAATCCAGCAAGCTTTGAAGCATCTTTTGGAACTACCTGAAAAAGGAAAAAAGATCGTAGAGTTTAGCTTAAGTCTAACTATTCTCTCTCTCTCTCTCTCTAACTTGAACCATCAGTCTCTGGCCTAAATATATTCTAATCATCTCCCGTAAATTTAAGTTTCTGCAGAATACAAATGATAAATCATGCCCAACCCACCGTATCCAAATTTACAATCCATATAATATTGCAAGGTTTCACATGAAAATTTTGTCTATCATAATTCCAACTACAATCAACAAACATGCATCACCATAAAAATTTTGAAACAGAAACACGAGATTCATCTTGCTTCATGTTGAAGAATTATAAGAACAAACCTTAGAAAGAAAACCAGATATAATCAATTCTGACATCCGAGGCCACGTTAATCTCCCAAAACGTTGTATCCAAGAACTATTTTGATAACATATGTGTCGGGAGATGAACTTAACAATCTGAGTTACCCCTGAGTATATGGTTTCACAATCAACGTTCTCAATCTGAAGATAATGAGAAAGACAAGTTAACTTTCTGAATAAACAAAGTAGCAAAAGTAAAAAAGTTTGAAGACATCAATTTGTATAATTAAGCAGAAGTCACTTTTTCTTCAACCAACCAACACTTGGAGAATAGAAGAATGAGAATCATTCACCCTTACTCGCACTAATAAATAAAGTAGTCAATTAATGAATTATGATCTCAGGTTTGTGGTAATTGCTCACAAAATCGAGAACCATTTCCGTCCTGGTAAAAAGAATATCATTTTATTCTCCCATCTTGTTGGGTCCAACAATTTTTTTTATCTTCCCTTCCTCTCTACTTCTTTTTTTCTTTTCTTTTTTTTTTTTTTGGGTTCCATTGCGACTGAAGTTTGATTCTCATTCCAAACATTATTGAACGATATCGAGGGCCATTCTCTCTCATTCATATTAAGAACATGAGGCTCACTGTACTTTTTCATCTACAAAAGTTTTGGTATAAGTTGATTGATTATATGTTTTCAAAATTATATTAATACACCTACAAAAGTAATTAGCTCTTGAATTCCACGAGCTATCTAGAATTAATTCTGTATGAAAAATTAAATTAAGGAATGAACACTTGGAAGATTATTAACCTTTTCAAGGGATGGCACTATCTTCAGGACTGCTGTACACTTTTCTTCAGCATCTTGATTTATTTCTTCCACATAAGATATTGGTGAGCCGCAAGTTAAGGCCGGAGAGAAAACAAACTTGATAATCAAATCAGCCACTTTGGCTAGGCCATAATCCAAAATACCAACAACCTGTCATGAATGCTTCCATTGCATTAAAGACTTTTATTACATCAAGATAAATGAATTCAAACATCGATACAAATTTTTTTTAAAAAAAAAAAAAAAAAAAAAAGCTCCAAATAGCTAGAGGGGGAAATTAGAATAGGAGGCTTCAATTGTTGACTTGATTAAAAATTATAATATATATCGATAACAGATTGCTATTCATGCAATGGAAAATGCCGAAAATTCGAAGAACTTAAAATGTGAATGATTAATGAAGGCTGATCGAATTCAGAAAAGTGCAAATCTGAAAAATCTCTAGCAAAAATAAGGGAGTAAAAGGGAGACGAGGCTTACATCCATTGCTTGCAAAACTGTGCGTAGCTCAATCCCATCAATTTCGCCTATATTTGACCAGTATTTCACTCGAATAGATTGCTGATCAAACTTTACTGCATGTTCCAGGATTTTCACAAGCAAGTCTTGAATCTATACATCCAAATTCAAAATCTCGAAAAGATAAAACAAATAATAATGTGAAAAAAAAAAACCACCGAAGATTTATATATATAAAAAAACCGCCAAATTCAAAACTGACCAAAAACGACTGACCTAAGAACATCTAATTCAAGTTCAAATACATCTTACTCTGACAAATTAACATAAGAATTGAAATCTATTCCGCTGTTGAAATCTGCACTATTAAGACTAGACGAAGATTGATAATAAACTCGAGGTCAATCCATTTTTTGAGCTGTTAGAATTCCAAGAAAACGAAACTGACATTTTAAATAATCAAAAGTTTCGAGGAAAGAACACAGTATCACAAAAGTTCAGGTCATTTCCAGTTTGTACACTTGCGGACAAAAATATGAAGTACAACTCTCATACATAAACATCTTCCAAATACCAAAGAAGTTTCCTCACCTCCTCAAAGCACTGGTACCACTCCCTTCTCAGTATCCCGTAAACCAAGGGCTCGCCATCTTTACAGTCGTCGTCATTGTGAATGTGTAGAGCAGTCTTGAGCTCTCTTACTTCCTCCGCTGCAAATTTGAGCATTCCTTTCCTTGTTGCTTCTCTAACACTCTTCAACCTGTCATCCATTTCCACAATTACCTTCACTAACTCCAACAATTCACTCTTCTCCCTCGCGCCCTTCGTCTTCTCCTTCATGTCATCGATAATCTCACGCATCTTGACCTCTATCGGGCGGTCAGTCGTCAACTCCAGCACATTCGACACGTCCTTGGAGATTTGGTGATACTGGCAAACTGCGTCATTGCAGAGGGAGAAGAGGTCCGAGAACTCTTGATGGTGAGAAAGTAAGTAATCGCGTATCTTAGTTTTGATCTGGAGAGAGTTGGACTCGAGGCGGTTGACAAGAAGGCGGAGATCGGGGGTGGAGAGAGGCGCCGTCGGATCGGAGAGGTCCTGAGTCGAGAGGAGCTCACGTATGTCAATCGAACCGAATAAGGCCTCCATGACTGAATCCGATAGATGTTGAAAGAAGCGATCGCCTGAAATGTGAAGAACTGTGCTTCCGGAAATGGATACAGTGACGGAGCTTGAATGGCATTTGGGAAATGGGGATGCGGATTGTGGAACTCTGGCCCGAGGAACAAAAGACTTGTAGTATCATTTAGTGATGACATGTCGGTTCAGACCGAACGACGTGTCGTAAAAAAATCCCTTTAATTCCCTAAATTATAAATAAATAAATAAAAACAAAACAAAACAAAAACCTCTGCTAGACCTTAGGTCCTTCCGTCCGATTGACCAAGTCAACCGGATCCGGGTTTAAGGTCATTGGCTTTTCATCACCGTAAACGTTTTCGCGGGAGGCAAACGCAGTTGCCGCGGCGGTGCTTTTCTGTGCCGTCAAATGCTATGGATGTACTGGAAAGGCTGCTCTGAACGACGGCGAATGATGCGGGGTTTTCTCAACAATATGAACAGGTACTTATCGACCTACAGAGTAGCCGCTAATGCCTTCGAGATGTCTGCAAAACATGGCGAATTGAGGGTTTTCATTGTCGCCGGAGAAGTCTCCGGCGACACCATCGCTTCTCGTCTCATGACATCTCTGAGAACGCTATCTCCTGTTCCTGTTCGTTTCTCCGGCGTCGGAGGGTAAGCTGTTGCTTTTTTGAAGTGTCCGAATCGCCTGTTCAAAGGGACATATTTCTGTTTATGGCTGAACCGACAAGCTATAGTCTAAGATTTCTGCGATTTTGGTCTCATCCGTGTTTTGAATACTGTCGGTTGTATGTTAACTTCCATTGATTTCGTTTTAGTGATAGTCTGTTTCTTTAACTACCATTGAAATATCACATGTTTTGTTACAGCTCCATGATGTCCAAGCAAGGATTGAAGTCTCTATTCCCCATGGAGGATATTGCAGTAATGGGAATATGGGAGCTATTTCCGCATCTAATGAAAATTAGAGTGAGTAGTTCAAAACATAATATACTGGTGTTCTACTGTCTCTTTTTAATGCAAGAGAAGAACAGAACCTTCCCCATAGTCATATGATACAACTGTTTGACAAGAAACGAGCTTCCCATCAAAGAAATGAAGAACACAAAAGTAAAAAGGGGAAGTAAGTTAAAAAAAATTATGAAAAAGCCACTTCAATTGATATTTTCATCATAAGAATCATGGAATTATGAAAGAGCTTGGAGATAACACACCCAGTAGTCCCAAGAATTCGACGGGATTCCAAAATCCACAATAGTTCGATGTGCCCCCTAAGCAACTATCTGTTCATGTTAGTAATGATAATGACTACTTTTTGATCTGTAAGATTGGTGTTATATGAATGTGATTTCCTCTGTGTCATGAGATTTGTGGATTGCCTGGTTTATATGGAAACTTTGGCAATGCCAGGAAAAGCTCAAGAGGACCGTTGAAGCTGCTATAGTGTTTCAACCTCATGTCGTTGTAACGGTGGACTCTAAAGGGTTCTCGTTCCGCCTCCTAAAGCAGATACGTGGTAATTTGCACCAGCATCTCATGGACTATTGAGTTTGTTACTTGCTTATACAATTAGAACCACATGTGAACACTGAGGTGGTTTTGCAGCTAGATATCGAAACGATAAATTGGCTTGTCCAGTACATTTCCATTACGTAGCACCGTCATTCTGGGCTTGGAAAGGGGGTGAAGAAAGGCTCAAAGGTCTTGTTGAATTTGTTGACCACATTTTATGCATACTTCCAAATGAAGCAGAAGTTTGTAAATCAAATGGATTGGCAGCAACCTTTGTGGGGCATCCCATTCTCGAGGATACGTTAGAACTCAATGCTGTAAGATATGTCTTAATCCTGATTAATGCAGTGTATAAATTCATCATCTTTGAATTCAATTCATGAAAAAGTAGGCTGCATCCGTTGTCGTTTATCTTACTCTAATTGACTCAGTTTAATGCAGCCACACTAATGCCCTGTGATTTTATGTAGGGGAAGGATGCCTCATTACTGGAGTTGAAAATACAGGGAAGTTGCAAAGATTTTCTAATTAAAAACGACATTCCTGCTGGTAAATATTGCTCGCTAAACTTTCCTTCAATGTAGATTTCTTGGCAGTATCTATGTGTTAAACACTTTTCCTCATTTTTTGAACCATGACAAGCTTGCAGTCTCATGATGTCCTATCATTAGTATTTTTCAAAATTTTGAACCTAGATTTCTTGAGCAAAACCTTAAAAGGGTGTTACTCGCTTTGTAACGCTATTGTCTTTTTATGTATAAATGATTTTGAGCAAAGTTTAGATATTTGTTAAAAGAAAAAGAAGCTTAAATCTGGATTTTGTATTGAATCAGTTAAAAATCCTTAGTGAGACATTTGAGGGAATTTTGTTTTTGAAGATGCAACAATCATTTCCCTGCTTCCTGGAAGTAGGTTACAGGAAGTCTGCAGAATGATTTCAATCTATGCAAGTACGTTGGAGTTACTGAAAGAATCCTTCCCGGAGCTGACAACAATCATCCACGTTGCTCCTAATGCTGATGTACAGGACCATATAAGTGGAGTCCTTCATAAGTGGCCTGTGCCTGCCGTATTGGTTGCAGGAGGATCACCTCAAGCAAAATATGATGCATTCAGTGTAAGTCCTTTCAGTCTACTCAATGTAACTAACATTAAAAGAAATTATTGGTTTTTGTTCTAGTACGCAAAGCAACTGTTATAGCCCAAGCTCACCGCTAGCAGATATTGTCCGCTTTTGCCCGTTACATATGGCCGTCAGCCTCACGATTTTAAATCGTGTCTACTAGAGAGAGGTTTCTACACCCTTATAAGAAAGGTTTTGTTCCCCTTTTCACAATCGATGTGGGATCTCATAATCCACCCCCCTTGGGAACTCAACGTCCTCGCTGGCACACCGAGTCTGGCTCTGATACCAATTGTCCGCTTTGGCCCGTTATGTATCACCGTCAGCCTCACAGTTTTAGCATCTACTAGGGAGAGGTTACCACACCTGTATAAGAAAGGTTTTGTTCCTTTCTCCAACCGAGGTGAGATCTCATAGCAACCGTTCCCATTTGTAACTCCTATTGTTGAAAATTTGAACCCAGATTCTTGGATATAGTGATTATGACGCCCATGCAATACCTCTTGCATTCTAGGAGATAAAATTGTTCAGGTTTGCTGTTACTGCTACGCGGTAGTGTCTTGCCTTGAGCCTTGTGAAAGTCGAAAGGTCAAATGGTTTTGAGGTAATGAAGTAAAATAGTGGTTAGAACTGGACCTTAAGAATATCCACGCCTGTACCCAGCAGCTACCGTAATCTGCAGACTTTTCTTTTTCCAAGCTCCTAGTCAAGCTTAATGCATAGATTTTTTAGCCGACTAACTATTGCTGCTATTAAAATCATAGATGGAAATTAAGTTCCTTCGATTGAGATTCAAGTCTCCATTCACGTTTATGTTTGTAGCAGGATTTTACTTTCTTTCTTCTTCCTTGTTTGATTTGATTATTTACTTTTCTGAACTATGAGGGCATGGCATGTATTTGGCTTAGTACTGTTACTCATAATGCCAGAACTTAACCACTCGAGCACTAATGAGATTGTTTTGCTTTGAAAGCTGTGACTCGTCAATAGGATGCAATCCTAATCTGAACTTTACATGCCTTGCAGGCAAGTAAGGTTGCATTATGTACTTCTGGTACAGTTGCTACGGAGTTGCAGCTTGCTCGGTTACCTTGTGTAGTTGCTTTCCGAGCTCATTTCTTAACTGAATGGTTGATTCAACGCAAAGCGAAAGTATCATACATCTCCCTTCCAAATATTCTCTTAAACTCACCTGTTATCCCAGAGGCACTGTTTCATGAATGCACTCCAGGAAGGCTACAGTCGATGCTCAAGTAACATGATTTTGCATTTTTCATTGCAAACTATCTTTTCCATTAAAGCACAAACATTATCTCATCATCTTAGCAGACGCCATAGGCTTGTATTTGGACTGGATATAACTACATATTGCTTGAATTGGTCCGTTTATCATTGCAGGGAATTGATACGTAACGACGGTCTACGCAACAAACAGATTGTCGCGGCCGAAGAGGTTCTTAAATTGCTGTGTCCTTCAAAAGAAAGTACGAAGATCTTAGCACGGGCGGGTTTAAAATGCACATCTTCATCTTCAATCTGCACACCCAGCATGATAGCGGCATCTACCATACTGTACTATGAAAGGACGCAGTAGGTGGGTTGGAATCAGCCAATTTTCCAGCAGTGAAAGGCTGATCAATAATCTTTTTATTGTGAACCATTCTTAATTCTTGGAATTGTTCGTTTGAGAAACATTTCAAATGACGATTGATAATTGTTGGATGATGAAAGTCCCACGTCAGCTAATTTAGGGAATGATTATTGGTTTATAATTAAGGAATATTATCTTCATCGGTGTGAGGCCTTTGGGAAAGCCCAAAGCAAAGCCATGGGAGTTTATGCTTAAAGTTGACAATATCATAACATTGTGGAGAGTCGTGTTCGTCTAACATGGTATTAGAGTCATATCCTAAACTTAGTTGTGTCAATAGATAGGTAAATTCTCAAATGTCGAACAAAGGACTCCAAAAGAAAAAGGAGTTGAGCATCTTTGAAGGCATAGTAAAATATGACTAAGACTCCAAAAGAAAAAGGAGTCGTGCTTCGATTAAGGAGAGGTGTACTTTGTTCGAGGGAAAGTGTTGGATGATGAAAGTCCTACATCGGCTAATTTAGAGAATGATCATTGGTTTATAATTAAGGAATATTATCTCCATTGGGGTGAGGCCGTGAATTCCAAAGCAAAGCCATAAGAGCTTATGCTCAAATGGACAATATCATACCATTATAGACTTTGTTTAACAATAATCAGACATGGATTCTCTTTCACCAAATGGTAAATGCTGAAGTGCCCAAACAAAAAGAAAAAATAAAATGATTAAAATAAGGAAATAATTAAGAAAAAAACAAATATATATATATATTTATTTATTTATTTATTTATTTATTGGGAGACAATATTCTATTGAAATTAGATATTCTATTTTGGTTCTTAAATTTTAGTCTTTCAACTAATAAATTGGTTTCATTTTGGCCCTAATTTTAAAAAAATATTAGTTTGACCATACATTTTTTAAAAAATATAACTATTTTGGTATAGTATTATTTTTATTTTAATCTAAAAAATTAATGACGTAATATAGTAAAGATTAAAATTACTGCTTTTTTAGTTTTAAAACAAAATATAACCAAACTGTAAAATTAATTTATATAATTTTTTAATGAGTTAAATGATAAATAAAGATTTTAATTAAAAATATATATACTTAATTGGTCGATCCCGATCCGTTTCCTTTGATTGCTAATATTGTCCAATTTTACCGAATAATATCCTCCGCCCAATATTGAGTGCCACGTGTCAGCATTTCATGGTTTAAATGCACAATACACTTGCCTCAAGACCAGCTCAATTAAACGGAATTTCCCCAAACAATAAAAAAATAAAAAAAGTGAAAAAAAAACAAATCCATTTCTTATATATTGTGGTTGCCGCTTCGTCCCTTCCAACCCCATTACGGCCATCAAACTCCTCCACCGAAATCATCCGTACTATCAAACCCTAACTTTTTTGCAGAAAAGTCCGACCCCAAATTTCCTCAACCATGGCAGTTTCAAGACTCTTCCTCGGAACAATCCTTCTGTGCCTCTTATTCACTAGAGCCGCCATCGCCCAGTCCGACTACGGCGACGATATTCACACCGTCAGGCATTCCTCCGACACCGACAACAGCAATCGCGAGCAACCCTACAAAGGCGACCAATGCAGGGAAGAAAACGACGGCGTAGAGGATGAAGATTTTGATGACACCTACAAGATCGTCAATAACGTCGCCATAAGGTTATCGGCGTCCGGAAGCAAACTTCATGAGGCGGAAGAAGAGGACGATCTGCCGGTGCCAGAGGAAGAGATCCGCAATCTATCGATAGTGGGGCATTGAGCGGCGGCGAGATCACTTTTTTTTTTTTTTTTTTTTTTTTTTTTTTTTTTTTTTTTTTTTTTTTTTTTTTTTTTTTTTTTTTTTTTTTTCTTTTATGGTATTGGAGAGAATTTAATTTAATTTAATTTTTTTTTTTAATTCGGCAAATTTATTTTCGTCTTTCGGCATAAGACACGTACATGCCGGCTTGTCATGTACGGATCAGCATCCATTCAGCTAGTTCATTAAGTAATCGTAAAAATTACAAAAGTTGGGAAGGGGAAATTATTGTAGTTTTCTTCTCTCTCTCTCTCTCATTAGTATTTTTTTTTAGAAATTTTTAATTTTTTTTGTAGAAATTTTTAATTTTTTTAATAAAGTACTTTCACTCTCTGATCGGTTGTTGCTAAATCATTCCCTTCTGTAATTGATATGGAGAGGTTCTCACACTACCTTCCTTTTTCTGATCGATAGGGCCTTTGAGGATTCTCTCTAACTGATGTGGAAACGTGTATAAATTGGAACTTTTTAAATTTAATATTAAAATTACTAATTTACCTGTTTAATGGAATTTTAATATTAAAATTACAAAATTTATTTTTGTTAAAAATATAGAATTAAAATTAGCATAAGACGTAAAAAGAAAAATGAGACATAATTTTAGTTTCTAGTAGATTCCTTGGATTATACGCCAACGCATACGTAATGTTTTCTGAACCGCCGTAATAATGTGCGGCGTTCTCATTCGCCTTCCGATACCCGTCGAATAAATTCCCGCCATCTGCACAAGTCCGACATCCATTTTATTTTTCCAGCTCTTACAAATCTCTTCGATTTAATCATCGAAGCAGTTCTTCGGCAATATTGATATTCCTCGAGCACAGGAGACAGCCAACTTCTGGTAAGTCAATTCATGTCTGTCTAGGTTTCGATTGTCCTTCCACAAGTTTTAAGACCGTGGTTTTGATTTCGTTTTGTTTGAACGGAATTCAATTGGTGAATTGAGTTGTTTTAGATTGGTAGGGTTTGTTATCGTCGCCTCTTGATTTCGCGAAGAATATATTAGTCTATCTGTGCGTTATTTGCTTCGAGAAATAATCAGATTGTATATCGTAATTCGTAGATTCGATATTTTCAAATTTTTTTCACGAGATTAGCAATAATTGAACCGAGAGATTTAATTTTTGTACCTTTTCGATTTTCTCTTCGTTATTGATGTTTAACTAGTTTCGGGATAGATCGATGAGGAACTTCCATTCTCTGAAACCAATCGCTCTTCAATTTTCTAATAGTTACAGTGTTCATAATCCATTTTGGTTTTTGACCAAACTCACACCATCAGTCAATACATTTATCTTACACTGACAGATTCTTATTAAGATGAGAGCGAGAAGCTGTTGCTTTGACAATCTAAATTTCTTTATGCAATGTGTACTGAGTAATGAGTATCCGAATAAAAGTTTTTTTTTTTCTTTCAGGAGAACATGGAGCAGCAACACAGCATGTATAATATACCCGTCATATGGAGGGGAACAAAGTATATGGTGGAAATCAGTTCAGAGTCTACTCTTAGGGACCTCGGTCAGAAGCTGCTAAATTTAACCGAAGTTAAAGCAGATACCATTAGACTCATAGTTCCACAATATTCCAGCAAAAGCTCTAAAATGTTTCATCCTTTTTCTGATGAAGATGGATACTTGAATTTGCAGAAAATTTCCATTTTCAAGGTGCAATTCGTTTAATTATTTTTATAAAGATGAGTTGTTTAGGTCGCGCAGCTTAGCCACTTGTTGGTTTTTGATTTGATGCATTACCAGTTATAGTATTTAGTTGATGCATATGAAGTTTCGGATATAAAGTTTGCTGTTTTCTGGTCCAGTTCCAAGAATTTTTCCTTTCACTTTCAAAGCCACCAAAAATTGTCATTGTTCTGCTAGTTCTAGGCGACTGACTATCAACTCTGACTCCTTCAGAACAACAAGCCTATCAGAATGATGGGAGTCCCTAGGAATGAGGTAGATGAAGTTTTGAACAATGCTAAGAAAAATGAACGAATTGCTGGGTTTGATGAAGAAGAGAAAAGACAGAAGCAACGAATGTCAAGTAAGCCTATGGGCGTGCTGAAACTGCCAGAAGGACCCTATGTATTTTGTGAATTTCGGACCCTTCAAATTCCAGGAATTGAGGTGCTCTTTTCTGTGCTCTTTAGCGTATATTCAATAATTTTATATTGTATGCATAAACATTGCAGGGCTTATGCCCTTTAATCTGGATGCAGATTTGCTCTTAAATATTTGTTTTTGAACTGTATTCCTTTTAAGATTTCCTTTGGCTGTTGAGTACTACTTAATGTACATGTCTTTAACTGTTGGTGAATGACACACATTCAAATTGGCTGTAGTTGTACCCTCCAGCTTCAGAAGCTTTGAAAAGAATGCATATGTTAGCTGCGGATCCTGGTATTGTTGCAATCATGAACAAGGTAAGGGATTGTCTAAATCTGGATGTATGTAATATATGATTAGCAATAAATAACCTGGTGATTGGCCTTCTTTTAGCACCGTTGGCGTGTGGGAATTATGACTGAGATGGCTCCTGTTGGCTATGTTGGTGTGAGCCCAAAATGTATTCTTGGCTTTAATAAGGTACATCCACTTTAGTACCTGGACAACTATGGATATTATTTTCCAAATTTGATTTTTGACCATATGTTCTGATCAGAACCATGGAGAGGAGATATCCCTACGACTTCGTACAGATGATCTAAAGGGCTTCAGAAAATATGAAAGTGTTAAGAAAACTTTACTCCACGAACTTGTGAGCACTTTTTGTTTTATTTTTTATACATGTAGAGGGTAATAGTACAGGGTAATTAAGTCCTGAATGAAACCCTGAACTTATTGTGATTTGCTTGCAACTAGGCACATATGATTTATTCTGAGCACGACGCCAACTTCTATTCTTTGGATAAACAGGTAATAATGTTTTTTATTATGAATTCTTTCCTCATTTATGGCCATATTGATGATTCTAGCTTTGCGTTCATTATTATTCCTTAACATGGTGGTTTTTTCAATTTGATATTTCTTAGCTTAATGAGGAGGCTGCCACTTTGGATTGGACAAGATCAAAAGGCCATACGTTGGCTGGAATTAAGTATTCTCAGTATCATGAAGAAAGCCACGATGTCGAAGATGGCTTTGGTGTCTCACAGAAACTTGGTGGATATACGTCGCATCAGCTGGTTAATGCCCGTTCTGCTTCAGTTGCCGCTGCTTATCACCGTTTCACCAACACCGCAGATTTCAGTTCAAGAGTGTCTCCAGTAAGTGGAGATTCGGATCCCAATAGTTCTAATTACCAAAAAAAACTGGAGCCTGATCCTGACGACAGTGCTTATCAAAAGAAGCTCGAGCCTGACCCTGATGACAACTCCAATGAACAAAATATGCTCGAGTCTGATCCCGACAACAGTTCTAATTATGAAAGCAAGCTCGAACCTGATCCTGATGATGCTATAGGTTGCAAAATTGTAGAATCTGATGGTGGACCAAGATTCAATAGGAGGCTAGTAGTTCAAACCGAGTTGAGCAGCAAGGAAGTGCAACCTGTGCCTGCTACTAACAGCAGATTGTTCAAAGCCACAAAGTTGTTTGGAGAACCGGATCCTGATGATATGGGAAGCTCTTCGAACAGTAAAATAACTGACACAAACCATTTTTCTCAAGGAATGCAAAACTTGGATTGCAACAGTTTCCAAAGAATGGTTGTTGAACCTGATCCAGATGACTTGGGAGAGAAAGTGAACACGTTGGGGTGTGGAAATGCTACTGGACATGATGAAGCCGATTGCCTAGAAGCTGGCTTAGTGGCAGATCAAACCCATTTAAGTATAAGCTGTAAAAAGCATGATGAGGAACCGATGCAGATAGAGCCCGACCCCGATGAAAGTTTGGCACATCAGGTGGATTTATCCAAAATGCCTGTTGACGAGCCTGATCCCGATGACCAAGAAATTCAAAGAATACAAGACTCTGTTTCTGTTGTTTGCAATCGATTGCGTGAAGCTATTGCAAAGCTGCTGGCTGAACTTAAACCTTCTGAATCTTCAGCTGTTTTTCAAACTCTGTTCAAGATTGTTAAGTAAGTTCTACTGATTATGAGCGAAACCTCTGCTATTATTTTTGCGACTGGTCCTTAGGATTCATCAATATTGAATTGTTGACTGAAATTCTTCTCTTCTGTAGGAACGTAATTGAACACCCTGATGAAACGAAATACAGAAAGCTTCGCAAGGCAAGAGGACTAACTTTCCCCTTCTACTTCACTTCATTTCATGAACTATTCTCTCTCTCTCTGTTTTGTTCTGTTTTTTCTTTTAAAAAATTAAACTTGTTACCTTGAGCTAATAAATGATGCATTGCAGACTAATCCCATCATCCAGAAGAATGTTGCCAATTATAAAGGTTAGTTTTGTATGCATCCTATCCAGTGTACTTAAAACAACAAAAGAAGGGAATCAAACTAAATTACTATGATCAATTGTATCAATTCTTCTATATTTTTTAATGCAGCTGCATTGGAGATCCTCTTCTTGATAGGTTTTATTGAAGATGCACTGCTAGATGAAATCGGCAAGGCAGAAACATTCCTTGTACTGAAGCGCAACGATCCTGGCTTATTGTGGCTTGCGAAATCCACCCTTGAAACATTCAATGGTTGCATGTAGCTTGAAGAACATATTTTCTTATATTCAACAGAACTGTTAACTTAAACGAGTGGTATAGTACTGTATACAAGTGGTGGTTTATTGTGTTCGACCTGGACTAGACAACCCGACATCAAACAGGGATGAGTCGCTCTAAGTATATTTATTCAAATAAGAAGAGGGTTGTTAATAAATGTTTCTGAATGGCTTTAGTGTGCCACTAGTTTGGATCCGATAACCATTTCCTTTAAGTTTATGGTTTTTTTTTATTCCTCAATTCTTTTTTTTACTATGATTTCACAAGGATAGAGAAGTCCGTGGGGCGGGGTCGAAAAGTATTCTCCATTCTCACCTCCTGTCTTCCACAAATCTCTGAAATTGTTGCTCTCTCCTTTTGTTAGTCTCCTACACATAACGAACGTGTTAATTAAGTAGTCATGGTATTTCCTTCTATTTGTTGCTCATTAGCCAAATCTCGCTTCTTGACTCGGTTGCCATGTATCTTCTTCATCTTTTTTGGTGAGTGAAGCTTTTGATTCCCCTCCTGCAGTTCTATTTAGTTCTTTATTGAACTGAAAGAGACAAGACAAAAATTCCCGAAGGAAGTGATAAAAAAAGATATATAATTTTATGTCGAGATGGCCGAGTTGGTCTAAGGGACCCGATCAAGGTTCTGGTTCGATAGGGCGTGGGTTCAAATCCTACTCTCACCAATTTCCATTTTTTTCGAATCATTTAGAATTGTTTTGACGACCCCGGGTCAAGAATGTTCCCAAAACTTCATCCATCATTCGCTCCATTTCCAACCCCCTTCTTCCCTTCTCCTTCTCATTTCCCCTTCTTCTTTCTTCAACCCCACAACTTCGGCATCCATTTCCTTCCCTTCCCCCACAGCCTGCGCCACATTGCAGAGCAAATCCTCACAGAACCCCAATGGCAATTCCAGCTTCCCCATCAGCTCCAATGGAGGAACCATCCATCACCTTCTTCTTCAAACCATTCTTCTCGTCTCTCTCAAACTCCCACCATTCTTCATCCATAAACTCATTCAGTTTCCCCAATCTACGCCCAATATGCCAATTAGCTGCCTCTGTTGATTCCCCATCCGCCATAATTGCTGACAGATTGTGTGAATTTGACGCCCCATTTGTTCCTTTTCGTTTTCGTGTTCCTGTAACTGGGATTGGAATATGGTGTTTTCTTCGTAAGGGGTTTTAATTTTCATCTCGAGTTCTTGTCTCTCTGGTTCTGACAATGAAGCTCCACTTCCATGGCTGTGGCTGTGGCTGTAGATTGGTTTGCGTCAATGGATGCTTTTTAGAAGATGGATTCGTCCTCTAATAAACCCCTCGTTGTAAAATTCCCATTGCTCTCGATCGATCTTCCTAAACCCCTATCCATACAGAGATACCAGAATTTTGCACCCAAGATTTCAACTAAAAAAACAGATTAAACTAAGATTCTAAACTAAATTCTTTGTAAGAACATCTCCATAACGATTTGATTTTGAGTATTTTATATGTTAATTTATGAAGTAATAAAAAGTTAGAAAAATTAAATTAAACAGACCTAGGTGATAAGAAATAGGAGCGAAGATGAAATTACTAAAAAGGGTGGTAAAATGAAAAAAAAAAAAAAAAGGAAGAAGAAATTGCAGGACAAATCGTCACATCCAGTTCCTTACAGTTGGAAAGGAGAATATGATAATAAGGGTACAACATAAGGTGCTCTAAAATACTGGAAATTACAATACCGCATCCTACTTAAACAAGAAACTTACACGCTGCATACAAATGGCGAAGTATAGCATTTATTCTTGAAGGAGGATTTATCTCCAACGTTGTTCTACTTTGCAACTTTGTACAACATAAGTGTTGCTTTCCTTGCGATGCATTATTTTATTCTCCTACATTTGATTTGGATGAATCTGAACTAGCCTAGATCCCCGATCCAGACAATCGGCGTTTGGAGGCGTTGGAAACGGAAACCTGACCAAGCCTGTCTGCCTTGGCCGGTACAAGTCGTTCGTTGGGTGGTATATAATGTCGCAGCCATTCCCCAGTGTAGACCTGAGTTCCATGAATGAACAGAGAATAAGGTTTAACTGAACTCATAGCTAGCATCATACCAAGTTTCATGCTATCTAGTATCTAGTCTGAGAAGATAGTTTACAAAGATCTGGTAAGAAGAGAACTAACCTGTTGAGGTCGAATTATCTTAGTGTCGGGATCATCCAGCGATTCTCGCCAATGTGCCAAGTATCCAGCCATTCGAGGGATTGCAAACAGCACAGTGAAAAATTCAGGTGGAAATCCCATAGCCCTGATCAAACACGTCATCAGTTATCGACTCCTCAAGAGACGGATCGCTTGTATATCTTCATTAGAAAACTAAAATATACCTTCCTACCTATATATTAATCCGGAGTAAAAGTCAACGTTTGGGTATAATTTCCTCTTGACAAAATACTCATCTGAAAGAGCAGCCTTCTCCAGAGCAACAGCCACCTATATGGCACCATAATCATTGTTAAACAATGCTCAAAGAGGAATTGCTTCTCGCTCTTAGAGAGTGTAAGCAGATCGCATTTTCACATGGAAACAATTGTCAGACGAATACCTCAATGAGAGGATCCCGACCAACAATGGAAAACACTTCTTCGGCAAGTTTTCTTATAACCTTAGCTCTTGGATCGTAGTTCTTGTAAACCCTATGGCCAAAACCTGACATCTTCCTTTTCCTGGAGAACTAAGTAACGTGAGCAATCTAACTAGCATTCCCAAGTTTAAACAAAAAATAAAGATCCTTGGGAAGTAAGAAAGTCCATTGGTACAAAGTGGTGTCTACCAGTTCTTTCACACTACAAAAAGAGAACCAAGTAAAAATTTAACTTATGGGCACAAAGTGGCAAGTACCTGTTTTTAACACCCTCGATGAATTCTGGAATATTATTAACAGTTCCAATCTCACTTAGCATTTTAAGCACAGCCTACAATCATCAGGAAAACAAAAGAAATGAACCAAAACAAATCAAGAATGTCACAAAAGAGCAAAGTGGTAGTGTTTAATCCATGGAGAGAACCCCATACAATCATTGGGAAACTAGCTGATTCCAATCGCCGGGGGAAATTGCCTTTATGCTTACCTCATTGGCCCCACCATGAAGAGGGCCATACAGTGCTCCGACAGCTCCAGAAAGAGCAGTGAACACATCAACACCACTGAAAAGCCATAAAGGGAAGGGATCAGACAGGAATAATAGATGCCCTAATTTAGTCAGGACATTGGTACAAAAGCTGTCTACCTTGAAGCCAGATGGCGAGCAGCAGATGTTGAGCAGTTCATTTCATGTTCTGCATGAAGGATGAATAGAATGTCGAGGACTCTAGCAAGCCGAGGATTGGGTTTGTAAGACCTATTACCCCTGCATAGATAAAAGTCTGGATCAGGCCCAAAGCCTTTGTTTTTCTACATCCTGGATAGCAAGTACAATGCTATACTACTCACACAAGTATTCAATTTAGCAAAGGTAAATAAGATGGCATTTCTATTATATAATAGAACCTGTCCTCATATATTAATGAAAACAAAGATGTCTAGGCAACTTACAAAGAATCAAGCATGTACAGGAAATTCTCCGAATAAGAAAGATTGCTGGAAGGGAGAACTGGAGGTCTTCCAGCAAGTCTAAGATAAGCTGCTGCTGCAATGGTGGGAGCCTATAAATTCAGATAAAATACCCAACAAATTAGTTGGTAGTTCCATACATCTAGAAGGAAGTAACATGGAGGTCTCAAACTATAATGAACATTCTATGAAAAATTACATTGGCAGGCAAACCAAAAAAAAACTACATTGGCAGGCAAACCAAAAAAGTAATACTGGCATAACAAAAACTGATGAAATAAACTTAGCTGATAAAATGTTCATAGAAAGCATACCTTCCCTATAATACGAGCTATTTGTTTGTCTCTCACTTGCTTAGACTTGTAAAGATCTTGTCCCTACAGCAAAACAATGGTACACGACTAAATACAAAAAACCTTTCACATCACAAAGCCTTAAAAGATAGATGCACAGAGTAACAACGACATCATGAAGCTTTCGTCAAGAGTTGTACAGTTATTATGTTAGTTTATATAGATTTTTTTTATCAGCTTTCTTACGTTTTTATATAGTATTTTCCAATTTTCTTGTAATACCATATAAATCCAAAATCAGGTTGTAATTGGGACTTCTAACTGATGAATATGTGAATTTTACTTCAATGAAGGTTTCTTCCTTCTCGAGATGGATTTCCCATCTATTCGTGGCCATTCATGCCATTTTAAGAGAATCTGCTGCATAAAAAATAACTGAAGTACGATGAACTACATATATAAGTTATTCAGTTAAAGTAAAGACAACATGCAGTTTTAAATGTTAATTGTATACAGAAAGTGAAAAATAGAACTTTCTCCACAGTATGCCCTAAAAACTTTTTCTAGAAGAGCCACAGCGTACAAAATAATCAGTTCAAGCAGGTATAGTTTATCGTTCTCATTAGTGTTGATTAAACGAAAGTGGCACTTGACTTTAAAGCTGGGTTGACAGCTTCTAGAAGGAGGGGGAAGGAGGGACCCAAGAACCCAGGGAACTTCCCCTTTTTCATTTTATTTTCTTCATTTTTTATCTTTTCTTGAGAGGGAGCAGTGGACGCGTCAAGAAGGAAGAAATGAAATAATTGGTCCCTTAGTCTGTCTTTCGATTAAAAATCAATATGAGCCTGATCTTTAAAATGGAGCAGAACCTTAATATACAATAACTGAGATCCAAAAATATCAACTTACTCTAAGGGCAGGATTGGCATCTGGATGAAAGACAGATAGAGCACTCATTGCACTAACAAGCACACCCATTGGATGTGCATCATGAGGCATTGCTTGAATAATATCCTATTGAAATAAGAGAGAACTCTATCAATAAGAAGCTCTTCAGACAATGAAATTTATATAAAGAAATATATGCAGGAAAACTCGATAGAACAATGCAATCGCACCACAAGTCCCTGCGGTACAGCCGAATGCTGAGAAATAGCAAATTCCCAGTCTGCCAATTGACTCTGAGAAGGCAAATTCCCATACACTGGAACAAACCAGGCATTACATCAGCATGAAATATCATACACAACCACAATGATTTTAGACCAACAAAATAGTTAAAGTGATAGCTCCTCGCAGGCTTACTCAAGAGGTATGCAACTTCCACATAGGTACTACTCTCAGCCAATTCCTCAATCGGGTAGCCTCTGTACCTAAGAATTCCCAAGTCACCATCAATATAACTGATCGACGACCGAACTGGAGCAGTGTTGAGATAGCCTGGATCATACAGCTTAAGCCCCTTGTCATTTGGTCCTGTAGTTATCTACAAATATTACGAGAAAATTCATTAAACTAAAATCGGTGCCTACTTAAATAACACCATGAAGATTCCGAGATATCAAACAACACAAGAAAAACTTCATCACGCGCATCTGACCAGCCTAAAGTTAAATCAACAACAACCAAACAAACGAATAAACCGATTCAAATACGGGAAAATATATTACAGATCCATTAATTCGTGTACCTTCTTCAAATCGGTGGCCTTGATCGTGCCTTCTTCAGATACCTGGACCTGGTACCTCTTTCCAGTTCTCTCATCTACAATCGTCAACGTACCCTTCACCAATTCAGGCGGCGCAACCATGGTCTGAGCTGACACGCAATGAGCCTCGAGGGACGAAGCCATCACCGGCGGTTCCAAGGACGCAGCGCTCAGATGCGCTGCCAGAACGGCCAAGCGATGACGAGCAACGTTCGAAGGCGACAATTCCATGTCGGTGGGCATCTGTTTTCCTTTCCGATCGACGGAAATGAGATTCTGAACGACTGAGATTACAACCAAACAATATACGAACAGGAAAGCAAATAATCTAACAATTCTTCGATTCCGCTTCTAAATTCCCTGAACTAAAAAAGGCGATACAGTTTCTCACAAGAACGAAGCGAAAATTGCTCGCATTTAAAAGGTGTGAGAAAGCTCTTTGGACAAGAAGAAGAAAAAAAGGGCGGATAACTGTGAGCTCATGCCACGTGTACTTTCCTGGCTCCATTTTTTTCCTACCAAAAATATATCAACTAAGTCAAACTATTCCATAAAATCATCACAATTTAGTTATCTCATAATGATTAAAAAAAAATGTAGATTAACATAAGACTAAATATACAAATAAGCAATTTGATATAAATTTGAAACATATCACAAAATAATTCTTTACAAGTAACTCTGTTTATATTGTGGAAAAAAAAAAAACCATAAAAGATTTTTTCCTTACTAATCAAGTGGTAAAATAAAGCTAATGTTTCCGAGAAAAGAGACTTCGAAAAAGTGGTTTAAGTAGCTCACCTCATTAGAACAAAGGTGGTTAAGATAGCTCAACTGGTTAGAACAAAAGATCGCAGATCCTTACTACAATTGTTCAAATACACTTCTGAACAAAAGCTCCAAAAGACACGTAGGCCGATCAAAAAAAATCAAATCAAACTAACATCAGAAGAGATAGAATTTTAAATTGAATAAATGACCAACCAACAATAAGAAGTAAATCAAATTTGAACCAGACTTAAAATATGTGATAACAAGAATTCAAGACATTAAAAATGACATTGATAAAGATGAATTATACAAAATTCTCCAAAGTTTTATTTATATAAAAAGTCTGGCATATGAAATAATTAGAATTAGGAAATTGCTTTCTACCTACGAAATTTAGGCAAAGAATGTTATATTATGGTACAAGCAAGTCCAACACGTATTTTCCAGACAATAACTTAAAAGACCAAAATCTCAATATTGAAAAATTAATAAGATAATTGGTATTGACAAATAGTTCTGAGGAAACCACGGGCCTTGATCAATAAATTCCAAACCATTAGATAATTCATAAAAATTTATTATTGATATTTATTTTCATGTTAATTTTCATATAATGATTCAATGTTACTATACCTCACCCAATGCCACCTACGAGCAACTGTGATTGGCCGATCTTTGTGATGGAAACATGATCAACTTGATGAATCAACGGCCCCGATGAAGCGTTATCCGAATCCCGAGCAGCTACGTCTAGAAAAAGTGGGGCCCGGTGATAATGGTCTTGGGAGACTCAACAAGGATAATGAAAAGGCAAGTATAGATATTATACAATGACTTCCGGAGAAAAAAGAGAAAATTCTACGAATTATTCCATGACGATCTGAAATAGGAATTAGAAACATATTTTATGTTAAAATTTTGCATATTATTATTTTACAATATCATACAATTTATAATATAATATATTTTTTATTTTTTATTCTCAAAAAAAAAAAAACTGAATTTATTTTTTTATCTTTTTTTATTTTAAAACTTCAATTCGAATCTAGATAAGCAAAATAATAAAAATGTTATTTTTCAAAAAAACAATATTTTGCTGAACTCAGTAAATCTAAGTACAAAGAATAGATTAGTGGAAAAAAAAACTTTAATTTACGCACTTCAAAAAGTACTCGATATCCATGCCTAAGCTAAAATTCAGAGTAATAATTAAGAGTGAAGTGCAATTCAGAGCATGCTTTTCTTCCTTTTCCAGCTCAAAATTGAGATTTTTTTATTGTTTATATGAGATTGGAAGGCCCTATACGCCACAAAGAAAACAAGGTTTTTAAGGGAATGTTTAGAGGGAAGTTGATTAAGGGTAACTATTCAGTTTCAGGGCAAAATTAATACTTGTTATGTGAGGATTAAGATTGTACCTTTGTTAGTTCGTTTGCTGGCTGATTTTTGAACCAAACGCGATGTAATCTACACTGGTATCATCTGAAAGGGACCATTGCCCGGTTAAGGGATTGCACACAAATCCAGCCATCTCTTCACCTGAAACAACCAGCCATACATGAATTGGGTGATACGACAAGAGAAAACGGCGACCGCTGAAGAAGGGTTATGTAGAAACATAAAAGATATGGATATTTATGCATTAGTCTTATTGAAATAGAGGCGCGTTGGAATATCAGAATCAATTCTTCAGGGGTAAATAAGCTCAAACATTCAGAATTCCCGGAACGGTATGAGGTAAAAAGAACATATTAGTTTCACTAGTATTGCATTGTATTTTAAACTTTATATTCCAGGAACCATGAATACCATATCATATCTCGAATCACAGCTCAAGACCATTCTATACACATAATTTTACTCTAGCAATTCTAAGGAAGAACTAGATAGGAATCACATACCTCCACAGTTGTATGATATTGTCCACTTTGAGTATAAACTCTCATGGTTTTGCTTTTGGTTTTCCAAAAAGGCCTCATACTAATGGAGATGTATTCCTTACCTATAAACTGATGATCAACCCCTTAATTAGTCCATGTGAGACTTCTCTTCCAACAATCCTCAACAGAATTCCTGTGTGACTAAAAGAACGAGAGTCATCAATAGGAAATCAGGTTTTGAAAACTACTCATCTACATAAAATGAATATGCATGGAATTCTTAGCATTTTGAGGAGGATCTTTCATTTTAGAAATTACTAATGCATTAACTAACAAGGAAATTCCAATAGATAATGAACCCAATTTAAAAGAACACAGTTGGCCACAAGGTATAGGAAGAATACATTGCTATCTATGCATTGCCTTACTCTTAATTAAAACTATGACTATCCTGTAATGGAATGGTAGTAGTGGTTCTTCCTAAAGATAACTAAAAAGGTTGCATAGCTACAGGAATTATCAAAATAAAAAGGGTTCAGTGTAGAGTCAGTACTTAGCCATCATGATAGTTACTGGAACCAATGTGCCTAGATGATCTGGCATGTGGTGGAGCCCCACATCGGCTAATTAAGGAGTTGATCATGGGTTCATAAGTAAGGAATACATCTCCATTAGAATGAGGTCTTTTGGGGAAACCAAAAGTAAAGTCATGAGAGCTTATGTTCAAAGTGGATAATATCATACCATTGTGGAGGGTCCGTGATTCCTAACACGGTTGAGAATAAGCCGGTGAAGTACTTAAAATGCCAGAAAAGACTGAATCTGATAAGTGAGACTCTCGTAGGGTTCATCACATGGAATGGCTTAAATGGCCCTTCGGATTCCCACCTGAAAACTAAAGCACCCCATTCTTTACAAATTTTACCAGATGCTTTAATTCTTACTATGGCATGAACCATGATCTAGAATGAAATATATTCAAAGGGCACTGGCCATGAACACGAATAATAGCAAGACGTGGATGATATCAGAGACACATTCACAAAGACACATATGCTGCAAACTTTGAGAATTCACATATTATCCGGCAACAAATGAGATACTTCACACATACCACCATATGAATAAAATGACTAAAAAGATATTGTATACTTTTTCTTGCTTCACCAAATTAGGGACTGCGACACACTAAATATCAAAAGAATTCATTCTAATTTATAAGAAGTCTCGGCTTGGATTAGCACTAGATATATGAGCCAACATAAGCATTAACAAAGGTTATACATGACATCTATATAGAACCTTCAAGCATCGCGATTCGATATTTAGTGATAAAATGTTATGAAAATTTCGTTGCACAGACGTGTGTGTGTGTAAAAGAATCGGACCAGATGACAGAGGATTGATTTCCAGGAAAATGAGGGAGAGAAACCTAAAAGATCTCCAACCATCTAAATATCATATTCCCTACATTTGTAATAAGAATTAAACCCTATAAGCTACCAAATACTTTCAAATTTCTAAATCGCCAACTCTATTTCTTCAACGAAAAGAAATCATCTAAACAATGCATCTATTTAGAGAATTCGAGGATTACTAGGTTTCGGAAATGGCGGAGAATCTGGAAAGCTCGAGTTGATTCACAGACAAGGTACCCGTAGCTTATCTGACTATTTTCTCAGGACAATGCGGACTTTGCAGCTCTGCATTTTGAGAAGAAACGTCGGGAGAGGGCGGCGGCGAGGACGCATCAGAGAAGTGCCTGATATTGAACAGATGTAGGTAACAGGAATTCCGATGCCATGGAAAACGGTGGAGCTTAGAGCTGGTCGATGCGGAATTTGGAAGCCGCGAGCGGGAGAAACTGGAAGGGTGAAATTTGGAGGGAAAGGCCCTTACACGTGAAATATCAAGGCGTTATATATTTACATTTTAAAAGCATTTTTAAGAAAAAAATAAATCAATTTTACCAATAAATAACAACACAAACCATATTTAATAGTATTTTTCTTTGGTTATTGGTACGAGCCAACCTAATTCCTTACTAACATAGAATTACTCTAAACAAAACATGATTAATTATAAAATCTGAGTCACGGAAAAGAAAGGTGCACAAAATAAAATTTTCAGTTATTTTAAGCTATTCTTATCGTATCTTCAAGATTGCTCTCATTCGGACGTAGTCTCGGTTAATTTATGTGTCCCTTATTTACTCAGGTGCCACGATTTATTTTCAAGCTTTATTGGATCATTACCCTAATTTCTCAACTAAGTTACCAATATCAATGGGGTGAAAATTGCGTTACGAAAGATTTAAAAGACAAGATTTACTACATACATTAACTAGTTCGATTACAATAGATTTAAACTCCTATCAAAACTTAACGAAATAAGATAAATCGTATAACTTAACACCAAAGTCGAGATCAAGGTATCAAACTTGTGATTTAGTAAGCTGCCAACATTTCAAATAGTTGGTAGATTGGAAATCTATCCCGACGAACATAAAATGGTTGAATTTTCTATCCATCAGCAGTCATATTCCATTGCCATGAAAAAAGGGTAACTTTCCATTCATATTATGTAAAAGTAAAAACAAAGTTGTGCAGTAAAGAGGTAACTTTCAGAAAGTGAAAAACTAGAGAGAATAAGAGAGTAATGGTACTATGTAACATATTTTTACTTTTTATCACTGTTGGTGAAATGTTAAAGTAAATTTTGTTTTGAGTTTGGTGGGTGCTTTCCAGCTCCTACAATATTCAAGTGTCCTTTTGAAGTTCAGTTTCTTCTGATGGCCTTGTTTCATCAACCTCTACTGTTCCTGTCCCAACGTGCCCCACTTGTTTGCTTTTTCAAATTTTCTAACTCCTCTTTTTCACTATTTTTGTTTTTTTTTTGTTTCGTGGTGTAACTGTACAACCTACTACTAGTAAATACTATCTGCTTTGGCCTATGACGTATCGTCGTCAGCCTCACAGTTTTAAAACGTGTTTGTTAGGGAGAAGTTTCCAGACTCTTATAAAAAGTGTTTTGTTTCCCTCTCCAACCAATGTGTTATCTCACAATCCACTCTCTTGGGAGCCAAGTGTCCTCACTGGCACACCGCCCGATGTCTGGCTCTAATACCATTTGAAATAGCCCAAGTCTTTCACTAGCAAATATTGTCCGTTTTGGTCTGTTACATATCACCGTCAGCTCATGGTTTTACAACATGTGTATTAGGGAGAAGTTTTCACACCCTTATAAGAAGTGTTTTGTTTCCCACTCCAACCAACGTGGAATCTCAAATTCACTCATTTGGGAGCTAAACGTCCTCACTGGCACACCGCTCAATGTCGGGCTCTAATACCATTTGAAACAGCCCAAGCCTTCCGATAGCAAATATTGTATGTTTTGGCCTGGTACGTATCACCGCCAACCTCATGGTTTTAAAACGTGTATGCTAGGGAGAGGTTTCCACACCCTTATAAGAAGTGTTTTGTTTCACTCTCCGACCAATGTTGGATCTCACAATCTACCCCTTCGAAGCTAGCGTCTTCACTAACACATCGCTCGGTGTCTGACTCTAATACTAATTGTAACAGCACAAGCCCACCACTAATAAATATTGTCAATTTTGGTCTATCACGTATCGTCATTAGCCTCACGATTTTAAAGCACGTATCTTACCGATAAATTTACAAAATGCCGTGACAAAGTTTGGATCTTGGGAAAGCTGCAGCCTTTTAAGGGTTTTAAAGAAATGATCAGCACAGGCCATGTGTGATCAAATGAATGTCAGGAGTTGTCTCGCTTTGCACAAGCGTGTGGAACCATCATCAATAATGGCACTGAGAACGACACGTTGTTTTGGAATTTTGATAGCAACTCACCCTATCTCTTTTTCATAATGTCCTTTGGATATTCCAACTTTGACTTGACCCATTTTGAATTTGATTCTTTGGTTTCAATTGAAAGAACCACAAGAATGAAGAAGTCATTTGAAGCAGAATGAATCAATTTAAACAAGAATGAGATCATAATGGAAGATTAAATGATGCAAAAACAAACAAATAACAAAAGCAAAAGGATTACAGAAGCTTGATTTAGCAGGAGATTCGTTCATTGGTTGGATGAACGAGCCATCTTCCTGATTGCTTCCACAGACATTGACACCAAATTTCTGGGCAGTGGGTTCAGAAGGGCTAAAGCAAAGGCCTGGATTGCCACTGAGATCCAAGTTTTTGCCCAGCCTTTTCAAGAAACTTGAGTTGAAAGGCACAGCGCCGGTGAGGGAGTTTCTGCTGAGATTCAAGTGATATATGTGAGAAAGACCACTGAATCCAACAGGGATCTGGCCACTTAAATGATTGTTTTGCAATGATAAAGTGGTCAAGTTTTTTAGCAGTGAAAAACTTGGTGGAATGATGCCAGAATAGCCACAGCTTGCAAGCCTGAGTTCTTGAAGTTTCATTAGTTTACCAACAGGTAATGGCAGAGGAATTTGCATTGGATTGTCATCCATGATGAAGTATTGCAAGTTCTGCAACTTTTCCAATCCTTTTGGGAAGTGCCCACCAAGTTGGTTGCTGCTCAAAGCCAAAAACACCAATGAATTCACCTTCTCAATAGTATCAGGGATGTTGCCTGTGAGTGAATTGGAGCTCAAGTCAAGTTTTTGAAGCAGACCCAGTTGGCCAATTGAGGTTGGGATTGGTCCAGTGAGTGAATTATAGCTCAAGTCCAGTCCTTCAAGGCTTCTGAGCTTACCCAACTGAATTGGTATGGTGCCTGTGAGCAAATTGTAGCTCAAGTCAAGGTGCAGCAAGGAAACCAAGCCGAAAATCTGAGGCGGAATCGTCCCAGAAAGGCGGTTCTGAGACAATGTGAGGATCTTCAAGGACTCAAGGGAAGAAAGTCGAGGCGGGATCGGACCGACAAGCGCCGGGTTGGATCGGAAGCTAAGCTGTTGTAAGGAGGAATTCAAGAAGGCTGTAGGGGAAACAGAGAGAGTGGTGTTGGTGTGAGTGAAACAATTGAAAAAGAAAAGAGAATGAAGAAGAGGGAGATCAAAGATGAATGAAGGGAATGTGGCAGTGGGTTTGCAAGTAGGATTAGGGGAGGTACCAAAGTCAAGCCTTGAGACATGAAGGAGATTACTGTTATTGGGAGCTGATATGCACTCCAATCCAGGCCATGAGGCGCCTGGCTGACAAGGGTTGGGGTGAGAGAGCCGCCAGTTTTTATCGGAGGACAAGGACTCCATGATCTTGAAAAGAGTCTCAGCTTCAAAGGGAAGCATGGAATTGGGTGCTGCAACATTCATTGCAGCCATGGTTGAGGAGGAGGAAGCAGAGGGAAGTGAAAACAGAGGAAGAAGAAGAAGAAGAAGAAGAAGAAGAAGCAGAGAGTGTGGGAAGAAACAGAGCATTGTTGGGCTGTGGAGTGGGATTTGGGAGAGTGATCAGTTCAAAGAGGAGTTGTTGGGTTGGTTTATGGTATCATTTCAAATGGCTATCTGCGAGGGGGAGGATGTGATAGAAGTGATTGAGATGGGTATTTTGATTGGGAACTATAAAATAAAACAAAGAGAGGCGCATGTGTTTCAGCGTTTTGGACACATAATATTCCATATATATTCTTGTTTCATCATAAAAACTTCACAAAACACAATACAAAAAAACATTAAAAAAAGCGTAAAATCTATAATCTCGATTGTTCACGCATTTGTCACTTACAGCACTTTTTTAAAAGACGAAGCCAAGGTCCCAAGTCTCCGAGTCAGCCTGTACTTTGTCAAAAAAATCTGTACCCATAGGCATACGGCCTGACAGTCCTTCCCTTCCGCTAGGCCAATGGGGCATACGGCCTAGCTGGGAGCTTGATGGGCGCTACCCCGTTCCACAATCAGACGTTTGAATCCCCTTTAAGAGAAAGGTTAAAAAATGACCAGATTTTGAAACAAAGTATTAGTACAGAGAGGTTTCTAAATAAACAAAAAGGAACCATCTGATTATTCAACCAGACTGGGATGAAGTAAATATCATTACAATCTAATTAATCAATGAAAAATAAAATAAATACAGGATTAATTTATTTTCCCTCGCTGCCCTTCGGAGACCACTCTTGGTAGTATACTCTCTACCCAACAAAAGTTACTGAATGTGAGCTTTGTCTCTTCACCTCCAAGTTCCAAATCCAACAAAAAAAAAAACCCTAAACCATCAAAGAAAAAACATGGTCATTCATACAAAAACTACAAGCTGTATGTATGTCCCAAATTTCATAAGCTCAGTAAAAATACATTAAACTAACGAATCCCTGAATTCAACGTCGGTTGATATTCACAACCACAACTCTAACATCATTTAAAATCGATAGTCTCTAAAAGTTAGAGATCAAATAACAAATTTAGTCTTTAAACTTTAAAATCCGAGTCTATTTAGTATTTTTAAGTCATAGAGCTTTCAAAGTTCTATAAACATAAAATTCATAGAACAATTAATAATTAAAAATTTAGAAACAGTTAGAAACTTATTAAACACAAAATATAAAGTTTAGGAACTTATTAGACACTTTCAAAACTTCAGAAAATGAAAACTCACCGGCAGTGGTAGCTAACGATTGTTTCCTTTCGGGCTACCCTACTTGCTTCAAGAACTTCCAAGTGTGCTCTGATCCAAGGGAAAGTTTGAAATTACTTCCCAATTCAAAATATTAAATAAAAAGAGTAGAATAAAGATTATGTCACTCACCAAATATGAATAATTTATAAAAAAATTTGCATCCCAAAGTCATCAGAGAGCTTCAAATGACTAAGCCTATCATCCATCGAAAATTTAGGCATTAGCCTTGGGCTGCACGTTCATCTGTGTGAGGAGAGCTCTTAATAGAGCCATGGCAAAGTTCAGAACTGTTAATATTGTTAGCTGTGTTTGGAAACTTCAGTAGATTAACATCCTCGGTCGAATGATAATTGGCTTCCTTAGATGTAGAGAAATGCAGTGGATGACCAGCATCCATTGCGCAACAAATATGAGTATCTACGACTTCGTTTATTGTATCAGATATATGGAGGCCATTAACCTCTTTCGGTGTGTCGCATAGCTCGGCTTCATCGAGTTTGATATCAGCATGGCTTAACTCAGCCATGTTTCCCTCTGTGGCATTATGGATCATGTCAGGATGGTCAACCCCTATGTTGGGATTACATAACTGCATACTATCATCCTCGTCGACTTCGTCAATAAGCGGTAAATGATCGACCTCCGAGTCCACAGAACATAACTCTCTATTCATGTGATGGAGTTGTAGTTGATCAACCTCAATGGCAGAATCACAAAAATTAGATTGGTTGTCCTCACCAACAGCATTGTATTGCAATTGGTCGTCCTTCCTCGAACGTTTTCCTGTACCTTTCCTTCTGACCTTCTCTTTTCCCCTTGTTCGTTTCCCGAGTTCGATCTCGGGACTGGAGGGCAATATAATTGGACCTCCAATTTGGCCTCTTAAACATTCATGTGCAATGTATCTTATCCTTGAAATCAAATCAATTTGTTGCTGATCTAACCCATTGGTTGAGAATGTATCTGCTATGTGCGCAATATCCCTCAACCCAGAATTCTGTTAAAGATTAAAAAGATTAAAATGAAACAAAATTTGCATAATAACCTTAAAATTATGACCTTACCGTCCTCTGAAACTCAGATGAGAGAGATATAGGCCTCCCAATGAACCGACGAGTAATTTTCAGGTACCATTGCATGTATCCATTCTCATCTACACAATCATCACCATCAACAATCTGGAGTCTACGGTTTCCCCATTCATTAAGCTCAACTTCCATTTTTGCTGATAGGTCAACTCCTCCGTCGACGCCCCGGCTTTTTCTTTCCCACCGTCGTACATCTTCTGGGATCGCCTGAAGCATACCATACTGCCTTACACAACGGTCAGGAAGATGCTTCTCTGCTTTATCAAAGCATATCAACATTGTCTTTGCCCCCCCAAGTATCAGAGAACTTTTAATATCATCAGGCATTAGGATACTATCCATATTTCTATAAGGTAGCCACTCCACCTAGAAGATAAAGTACAAATCTGGTCACACACAGCTGAATTTATAATAAGATCAGAAAGAAAGAACATATAGAAATTACATCACAAGGCTTCAGGGAATCCAAAGCCTTTCGGTAAAAAACGATATCACGATTTGCTGTCGGACCGCTTTGTTTGCCCTTCCATCTAAGCACAAACGGAAAGCGATTACGCAATGGATCATGATTTAGCTTTGGACGTCCAATATTAAGGTGAAAATAACTCCAACACTGGAAAGTAAAACAAAAACAACGAGGGCATTTTATTAAAACAAACAAACAAACAAACAATGCAGCTAAAGAAGATAAACAGATCACGTGATGAGAGTAGGAGATAGGAACAAATAATTTCAAGTAACCTGAAATAAGGTTAAGCAACCGCTGATGGTACTTTGTGATCTTAATGAAGCATTCCCAAGAGCTCTATACAAAAATGCTAAAGCAGCTGCTCCCCAAGCAAGTTTGCCACACTGGTCAAAATCCTTAAACAAAGGAAGGTACATGACAGGTACTTTGTTCCCGGTTGTCGTGGAAAATATTGTACTGCCTACAAGGTAAAGAAGGTAAGCACGTGTATGGCGTTCGACGATTTCCATTGGAGCATCTTCGGGGCACCGAGAAAAGAGCTCTTTCAACCAACTAAGCTTAACCATTCCACCACTCGTGTAGCCATGATCTGGAGCTCTGCCTAGATACATCTCACACACAGAGTGGCAGGTTGTGTATGTTAGACCAATAACAGGGTCTCCATCAATTGCAAGTCCCAGTAAGACAGCAACATCTTTCAGGGTAATAGTCAATTCACCAACGTTCAAGTGGAAGGTATTTGTTTCTCTTCTCCACCTCTCAACCAAAGCAGAGATTAGTGGGTTATCAAGACTAATTGCAGGAATCAATCTTAAGTACCCAAATCCAGCTCTCTCAACCAGTTCAATTTGCTTGGCTGTAAGTGTCCACTGATCAAGCTTGGAAGTGTGCTCATGACACCTAAGTGCGCCACGCTCCTGTTCATACATTAGTTTGATTGAACCATTACTTATGATCTAGAACACTAAATTTCAGATGACAATAATAAAGTTCATCTGATTAGAAACTGCACCTGCCCATCCCAAACTGCTGAGGATACATGCTTCTCTTGGTCATATAGAACAGAGCTATCGATCGGCCCAGGATTGGTCCCATAAGGATCCATTAATGATACTTCCATCGATCCCACTGATCAGAACAGCAAAATGAAAGAAAAACAATCCCATTTAACTTAAATCCAACATCGATAAGTTGGTCATATTTTGTACAAGTATGCATGGATCATATTAATAGGCTCGAGTACTGATCAATTCTATAAAACATATCAAGGAAACTTCACCGTAACTTAAAGAAACATGCACAAACATGACCGATCAGGAAGTAACAGACTTTCAGCACACATGATACCCCAAGCCCACTGCTAAAAGATATTATCCTCTTCGACTTTCCTTTCCAAACTTTTCCTTGTGTCTGCTAGGGAGAGGTTTTCACACCCATATAAGGAATGTTTCGTTCTCCTCTCCAACCAATGTGGGATCTCACAATCCACCCACCTTGGGAGGCCAGCATCCTCGCTAGCACATCGCCCGGTATCTGACTCTTATACCATTTGTAACCGTCCAAGCCCACAGCTAGCAGATATTGTCCTCTTCGGGCTTTCCCTTCCAAGCTTCCCCTCAAGGTTTTAAAAAGCGCTTACTAGGGAGAGGTTTCCACACTCATATACGGAATGTTTAGTTCTCTTCTCCAACCAATGTGGGATCTCACACTCCATCCTAATAGTGTTTGTAACTGCCCAAGCCCACCACTAGTTGATATTGTCCCCTTCGGGCTTTCCTTTCCAAACTTCCCCTCAAGGTTTTAAAACATGTATGCTCCAACCAACTGGGATCCATAGTACAAATACTCATGGAATTGCCTGAGACTCGAACAGCACTGTAAGACGTCAATTTCACCATAATTAAAAAGAAAACAGCAAACAGAACCAATCCTGATTCCCGAGTAAACTTCGTTCCACATATTTCATCTTTAAAAAGATTCTAATCGACCCACTAAAGATCCCCGAACGTCCGACAGGGAATTAGCATTAAAAAAAACCAACATCATCATCCAAAAAAGTTTTGGCCCAACATTCAACAATCTATCACAGATACATAAACGTAAGAAACCCCATTTCATCAGTCATTACTCATTAGTCAAATCTTGATCTCCAAATGATAAAAAAGAAGAGAAAAAAAATAATTGAGTTGGTTGATAATTCATAATTCGGTTTTGGCGCGCGCAGAATTGTTAGTTGAATCTAATAACGCGAAAAAGATGCAACGAAGAAACAGAAAGAAATTAATAGAGAGGGAAAGAAAACCCTAAGATAATCGTGAGAGAGCGTGATATATAAATGGTGTGGAAAAATTAAAAGGAAAAAAAAAAAAAAAAAAAAAAAAAAAAAAAAAAAAAAAAAAAAAAAAACGGGGGAGGGAGTTGGAACCTGGTGAATGAAGTTAGCCCAAAACGACGACGGAGAAGACGACCTTCGCACCGAATGGATAAAGAAAATAGAACCCTCGAAACGACGAGAGCAACGTCGTAGGATGCTGGATAACGACTGGGTAATTTTTTAATTTTTTTTTTTAATTTCTTTCTAAATTTCTAATTTCCATCTTTTTCTTTTTTCTTTTACTTCTATATGCTATTTTGAGGTGGGAGTAGCCACGTGGCAGAGTCAGAAGCTTACAACCAATATATATATATATATTTGGCAATATTGATTTTTAACCACCATGTAAAAAGCTGAAGCTCATCAATACAAATAGTGATAATGAACTTAATTTTTTAAAATTAAATAATTATTGAACAAAACTTTAGAAAATTTCCTCCTAGATTTTTCGTTTATTTTTCATTGTTTCTCAATTGATTATATGCCTTAAAAATAGAAACATTTTTTATGGTGCTTAAATTTAAACAAACTGAAGCTAATTGTATAAATATTATATTTTAAGTTAAATTGCCAATATAATAAATTCAAATATCAATTATGTCTAATAAATTCAAATGGTAACAAAATTCAATTTTATATCCCTTAAACTAAACTTATTGTATATAAAATGAAATTTAAGGATTTATTGAATAATTTAAAGGTTTAAGCCGCCATTAAATACCAATTTAAAAATTAAAAGACATAATATTCGCTCTTTAAAGTTCAAGAATCTATCAAACAGAAACTAACCTTTTAATCTAACCAAGATTCTACCTTCAGGTAAAATCAATTATATAAATGATCAATGCAAGAACAAAAATCAAACTCAGGAAACTTTCAAGGGAAGATTCAGTTTTTCCATGAAAAAAAACTCAGTTTTGATTTGGAAGGAAACAATCACTGTTAAAAAGGAAAGCGATCATGTTTTGATTGTAGCCATGAGGTTGATGAGAGAAAGGTTAGCCCTGTTATTAGGGAGGATAAGTCCCAAAATTTCACCTTATTCTAAATTATTAGCAAGAAGGTACAATAGACAAATTATAAAACATACAATATAATACAAATATGGATTTGATTGGCAGGCAAAATTCGATCAAAACTGGAAATGTGGAGTATTCATAAGCCATAAGTCAGTGGCAAAATATTTATGTAAGAGAATCAATAGATGGGAACTGAAATTTGCCATTTTGGCATCAGCTTCTTCAGTGATTCCTGTAGAACGTAAAATCTTGGTGTAAAAGCAGTAAACGTTAGCTATTGAAAGAACTGGAAGAAGTTTGCATATGCCATAGGCTTCACGTCAGGATGTGGCTGCAGGACCATAGAAAATCAACGGTTAAATCACAATGGCCTTAAGAAATGCCAAGTCGAGAACGAAAGCTAGGTTAGTAGGAAGAGAAAGGAAAAACTGACCACGGCGGAGAATGTGACGATGTTTGGCTTCATATCGGGTGCTTCGAAATGAATAAAAGCACCTTTGTTGCCCATCTGCCATATGAAGATAGCTTATCAAATTCAAACAAACTATCCCTAAGGTATACTCATATAAAGGCCAAAGACAGCAAGCAGCCTGCCGAGTAAAACAACTTCAAGGGAGTTGCTACGAGAAGGAAAATAGAATTGTCACTTTCTCTTCTGCAGGAAGCAAAAACATTAAAGAAATGCTATGACGGGCACGGTCGTCGAGGAATACACCAATGTTCATAGTTTGTTTCCCTTGTATTCTGAATAATGAAAGTTAATTCAGCTTGTTTCAAAGGGCACATCAGACTGATACACTTGCTAGGCTTTTTCCCCCTTGTTGGCTTTAACTTTAAGACTTGTGGTTAACAAGTGGAGTAATAAGTTTGTAGTTTTAAATGTATTCACCTCAATTACAATATTCATAGATTTTAAAGCGAAGGACTTACTTGATCACAGTAATTTGGAGCAGAAAATACGGTGATGAGTTTGCCATCATGCTCGATTTCGTAGCCTTCATCTTTCACCTCATGAGAACGTACGAGTAAGTCTGTGGTTTCAGTATAGGATCCTCAAGTTATAAAATGAATTACATACGCAGAGTCTATATGTAGCTAAGCCAAACCATGAAAAATACCTAAGTTATTGTCCTGCAAAAATCTTTTTGTTACATCTTCACCAAAGGAAAGACCCACACCACGTTTACTGGGACCTCGTCCGAGATAAGGTTGCGGATCACTCCATAGCAATTCACTCATTAATCCTGTGGAGAAAACGGACAGGGAACCTGGTAATTCACTACTTCAATATGGAAAAGGTAACGATCTCATGTTATAATGCCTTTGCGTTGACTAAAAAATAGTAAAGGTCGTACAAAGGCCCCAACAAAGAAAATGAAGTGCTATCAAACAATGATGGGACGAACTTACCATTGATGAACTAGCAGAAATCTTATGTTTAAAAAATATGATTATAAGTTCCATCTCAAAGTGACTCAATTTCAAACATAAATGAAAGGAACACATGAAAAGATATAAAAGGATCAACTTACCTTCCTCTGGAGGTTCGCGAAAACGGTTTATTGCTCTTATGTCAGAGAGTTTTACCCCATCATCACTAAAAAGGCCTCCATGAACGACAAAAACCTTCTTGTTCAATACATAAGCCAAAGGCAAACAACAGAAAACTTCTGAGAACAGTTCTACAAATGTTTCATTCAGCTTCGTCTTAACCTCGCCTTCAAAACCATACATTTTGTTCATACTCTTGCTCTCATGATTTCCTCTAGACAGATGTATAGCTGAGTAGGAAAAAGAGGATTTTGATTAGATGGTGGAATTTACTGTCCATCCTTAAAAATGTGAACATAAACGAAATGTCGGGAGGACTTTTTACAAAATAAAAGCACCAGAAATAGGTTTGATAAACAACTAAAAGTAGATTGTACTGTACTGATCAACTGCCTTCACAACCATTTTCAGACTCAAGGGAAAATGCCACAAATATAAAGGAAACAAAACGACTGGTCAAACCTCATAACCATATCATATCTGCTGGAGAAGTGAAAATGTGGGGTCAAACTTCAAATACAAAATATAAACTCCTAACCATTTGGAATTCTATTAAATTTACCTGATGGAGACATGCATTTAACTGCGAACAGGGTCAGAATGACCTCCAAGGAAAATGATCCCCTATCCACGAAATCGCCATTAAACAGATACGGATTACCTTCCGAGGGCAGACCATTCAGCTCAAAAATATTTAAGAGATCATAAAACTGCAAGCATCAAAAGATGAAAGCGTAAGGGAGACGACTTTAAAGATACACAGGCACAAAAATAAAAGAAAAGGTAAATGCCTATAAAATTGTTGGAGTTCATCTTAGAGAAAGAAGAATTAAATATTACTTCAAAAACTGTTCAAGTACCACATATATGGTAGAGATTAATGCAACACATCATTATCAGGCAACTAAAAGATCACAAATAATTCAGTTTGCAAGAGAGGCAATCTACAAATATATATATATATATATATATATATATATATATATATAGGAAACAAAAACACCAACACTTCCACTAAAAAAATGCCAAAGATGCAAAATACATGGACAGTGAAACGCTCTACAAGCCCCAAAGGAAATTGCAAAAGAGGATCCGACAGGCATAGATTAAGGAGAGCATAATTAGAGAACTCTTTTGGCCTAGTGTGCGCTTGAAAAGACTCTCATTACACTAATATGTGCTTGGCAGCGGTCAACTGCAGAATGCAAGGAGTATACACAATTCTTTCTTTGTGTCAATGAAACATCTACATAGGTATCCATAGGAACCCGAAAGTTTATCGTTATAAGCTCCAAAAATCATTTAAACCATTACGTTGATTATGGAGAACCACCATCTAGGTCAAGGCCCGTTAAGAATCAGAACATTGCATTACCTAAGTTGTTTGTGTTCAAAATTGAAATCAAACCTAACAATCATATACGCCTCTCTAAAAGAATGTAATACTGACCTGACCATGGACATCACCACAAACTGTGAGGCGCTTGCCTTCAGGAATTGTTATATCAACTAAAGATGGAAGAGCTTTAAATATTTTTTTTGCTTGCTGAAGAATCTGGAATACATATCTAAAGAAAAATGAATATCAGTAAAATAACTAAGCTCATTACGCATGCTAAATCGAGAAAATATTACCTACTATTGGAGGTGCAACACATACCGCTTGTGTAAGGATTTCTGGTTCTTGAAATCATCCATCATTTTCTTCACAAAACCCAACGTTATGATATCTCCCTCTATTCTTGCTCCAGAATACTGTGGTTCGACATCTACACTTAAGAAAAAAGATGGAACTATTGTCAGTGCCTAGGGAAGAAGGTAACTAATAAATCCTTTATTCATGATGTACTCTCATGAGAAGAATGAATATTAACGAGCACTGAAGAAAAATTAAATGATGCAAATACTAAATATGCCATAATGAGTTAATTCTAGACCTCTTTGTTGTCTTTTTCCTTTCTTCAGATGATAACTTTTTTACAACTTATTATAGGACCGAAACCAAATTGATTAGACCTCATTCCTAGTAGGGAAGAAAAACCCATTAATAGAAAAAACCTAGTTCTCACTACATATGCACTGAAAAGCATCACGGGCAGAATTCTTAGTGCAGTAATTTTCTACTAGTTTTGACAATTTTAAGAGAAAAAAGAAACCTAGAGTATTTGCATTGATACCGCCTTCACTGCCACCCCACCAACGTGTGCCCATGATTATCAGCACCACCACTGCTATTGCAGCTACTAATGTGGCAACTTTTGCGCTAAGAGTTGAAACTGCGATTGCTGTAGTTGCTACTGCTGCTGCTATTATAGCCATTTGGGTCGGTAATGACGTTGAACTTGAACCTTTCCCTATAATAATGGATTACAGGGAAAAAGAAATTTTAATCAACAGTGACTAATTACAGAGAGGTTTGGCACTTTAAAAGCATATGAAATTCATTTTCTGTCTTGTCCAGGTTATATATTTTCAGTCAGCTAATAGTTTTTAATATAATTTTAAGAGTCCTTAACTTTTATTTTTGTTACAAAACTAACCGTCATTTAGAAAAATTAAGGAATACAAGGGCATACAAAAAAGAAGCCCACAAAAAAACCCCGTCCACATGGTGGTAGGCTTTCTCAAAACCAACCTAAAAACCCCTCTCTTGATTGTGAATTCTATAGTCCTCAATAGCTTCATTAGCAATAAAAATGTGGTCAAACCAGTTACAAACGCGCCTAGAGTTCCAACAAGCATCGTAGGTTAGATTTTCTTAACCTATCTGCCAACACCTTGGCTATGATTTTGTAAACACCTGTCATGACAATGATAAGTATAAAATCCATAACCTTTGTTGCTCTATCCTTCTTAGAAATAAGACAAATAAAAGTTTGATTCAACTAACTATCTAGAACACCTCTCTCTTATAGAACTCGAAAAACACCTTTCACAGTATTTCCCTCAATGATCATGAAAAATAGTTATAATAATAAAGCAAATGGAGTTCAAATATATTCTCTTTTTTATATATTTATACACACACACACCCATATAGAAGGGTAGCAGCTCTGCTAGGATGCAAACTAATAAAATATCTATTAACTGAAAACTCATGGGTAAAAATACTATTTTGGTCCCTCTACTTTGAGACTTGTCCCATTTTAGCCCATATACTTTCAAATGTTCAATTTAGTCCTCATACTTTCAATAAATCTTAAACTTAGTGTTTGTGCTATTTTTTGGATTTTTTTTTCTAAAAAAAAAACTGATCTCCATTAGCCTATCCTTTATAAGTTTTGGAAAAATATTCACAATGTCTTTTTCTAAATGAAAATTATTATCTTTATTTTACCAAATTCGATAAAATTAACTATAAACTAACAAAGAACTAATTTTTGGAAGTATATAGATTAAATTTAGACATAAATAAAGAACTAAAATGGAATGAGTTTCATAGTACACAGATCAAAACAGTATTTATTTAGTATTGTCAATGAGTTGTTATCTTTTCTTACACCAAGAAGTTCCTTAACCAGCCCCTCAAAAATGGTAAATGACTAATTAATATCCCCAAAAATTATATTTCGACCAAATAACAAATAAACTACAGCGGCAAAAATAAAGATAAAAACTCCATGAAAACTGCCCTTTAAATTGTCAGGCACAAACTAAAAAAAATATGGAATAAAAATTATACCTACAGGGTGGAAATCAATAGAATTGACCGAAGAATCCGTTTGTGGCACTGGAGCTGCAATAGCTTCTTCAAAATTAAGCTTCACAATTGCTTTTTCACATTCCTTCAACTTCTTGATAGTGTCAGGATCCTTAGGACACATCTTCTTGAGCTTCAGTTCATAAAGTTTTTTTTAAAAAACAAAAAGTTAATACCAGGATGCTACGACTCAAGAATGACTTTGAAACTAAGGAATCCAAGTGGTAGTCCACACAGCATTTGATAAATCTTAAAAATCTCAGTGACAGAGTGTATGTCTTCAAGTGAAATACAACCAGGAACTAGAACGTCTAAAAGACAAGAGCCATCTTCTAATTAATTTTCCCCATTTTCACCTGTTGGTTTTTTTTATCAATAATAACTATAATGGAAACAAAATTAAGAATCATAGATGTAACTAAAAGGAACTGATGACTCTAGCATTCTGCTAGAATAATTTATATCACGAACTAAATAGATTTTTTATATGAGATGTCAAAATGAACGGGATAGAAAGGAGATTCCACACTTACAGCCCATGTATACTTTTTTATCCTATGAGAACAAAGGTTTCAGTTAAAAAAATTAAGTTAACAAAACATGAACAAGAACCCCACATAGTAGCTAGTAATTTTTTTTTATGATGAATCACATATGATGATCCTTTGCAAAACTGCAAATCAATTCTATTTGTATCGTTTTATGAATTAATACAAATTGATCTACTGACTAAATAATAATTAATATAATGATGAAATTAAATATCAGCATCTAACTTGCAATAAGAGATTAAGAAACTATCGTGTATTAAGTGTTGTGATCTAACGGTGAAGGCATGATCAATTATGCAAAATGGTGATGGAAACTAAAGAAATGAAATGACATTGAAGGATAAGTGAAAAGGAACTACAATAATTTCTCAGTGATTCGAGGTACTTGGAACCTCTATCTTGAGTTTCCTCCAGCCTAAACCAACTAAACTATTGCCGAACCTTCCACCCCCACTCACTCGGCTCTATCATGATAAAAAAATCCTAACGGATAAATCCTCAGCTACCTAAATTACTAAATTGCAGTAATACCCTAATGACATTTCTGACTTCCCAATGGGCAATGACCTTTCTCACGACCAGGTAGTTTGTATAACTTGCCCAAAAATTATAAAAAAAAATGTTACAGGTCAAGTATTGTAGGCTACACGTTCAAAATTGACTTTATAAAACCAACTCTGAATTCCACATGGAAAGGAAAATATAAAGGAATGTAGCCAGTTGCAATGTTCAAGTGGATCCTAATTAACTGACCTGCTGAAAATCTTTAAGTGCTTCTTTGAACTTCCCCATGGCAAGATAAGCAGCACCACGCCTGTAATAACCCTGGTATGGCAATATACTAGTATATATTCAAAATACACGCAAATAATAATATTATTAGAAGAAAAAACCATAAATAACGGCAGAAGCTTAATTTTAAAAGTGTGCCTTGAAATATCTAGAATTGACTTCAATAGCTTTTGATGCATCCTCTAGCGCACTACCATACTCCTCTAGCTTCATGTGTGCAAATGCTCGATTTGCCCAGTATACAGCATTCTGATTGTTGAGTTCAATAGCTTGCGTATATAAATCAATAGCTCGAACATATTTGTGAGCTGGAATCCAAAACAAAGATTAGCACAGCTCACAGACAGAAGGCATATAAGCAATAACATCACCAGACATGTAACTATTGATGAAATAGCCATAATTGAGTGAAAAATAAAATCTGCTGCGTACATGGACTACTGTCAATTACAACAAGAAGAGGCAAGAACCTATTGTTTGGCGTAAGAACAAATTCTTTTCATTTATACCATTGAAGAACGGAAGTCCATCTTATTGAATAGAATAAAATAAAACCATAGACTGAAATATATACTGTTCAGTTGTAGTAACAAATGTCTCTTAATAACAACCTACAAGAAAAGGTCAGTTGGTGTAGGTCAGTTGGTGTATACAACTCCCGAAGATAAAAACACTGACCACTGATTATCTTCGTCAAAGAAAAGGAAAAAACTCAAGTGAAAGAATATATAGCATGAACACAAGTAACTTGTGTTACCTGCAAATGCTTGGTTGGCTAGGCATTTAATTTCTTCCGCGTGCATGGCATTGGACTTGTTGATATCCATATTGGGCATTCCCTAATCCCTAATACGAAGTCACTTAAGAAGTTAACATTTCATATGTTTCACAGTACCTCCCTTTCATTGTCGCTAACCTGTTCAACATGGTCCTCCATAGATATAGAAACAACATGTACCTAGCCTCAGAAAAGAAGTAGACAGTCAACAACTTCACAGTAAAGAAACGACTTGGCATACAAACATGAATTTACATAAATAATGGAAACACGATTCAACTTCTACGGCCACCCCGTTATACTCAATAATATCAACGCTCTAAGCAGGTCGGTAAATATAGCAACAAAATCCATTTATCAATTCAATCCAAAATGCAAAGTTCTATATCATTGAAGTCATTTAATTGCTCAGGCACATAAATCATTCGCTGTGCATTTTCCTCGAATAACGACTGCTCTTGCATACTATTTCAAAACATGTTATGTTCTGTTTCTGGTCGGCAGCATGTCAGCGACAAGAAGCTCCTTCAAGCATGTCGAATAATTGGTGTAATTATATTCAATTTTCGAACTGTAACCGAATGATCATAACAGACAAGTAATCAAACAGAAAACGCTAGCCAAAACTATCGATCACCATAATTATAGTCAGAGCAAAGTATTTAACAAATAGCTAAGGAAATTTGTTCGCCCTTTTCCGAGGATCCGAACTGGACGTTAAGAAATGAGGTAAAGAAACGAAGTACAATGAACAGATCGCGTACCTGATACGATGCTACTGGTGCAAGGGGTGGATGATGTATACGATCTCAGAGATGAGCAAATTCAATGGTACAGAGGAGCCCTAATTTCAGATGAAAACTGTGTAGAGTTAACAGTTCAGCTGTGGTTTGAGAGGGAGGAGTTGAAAGAGGAAAAGAAGCTGAGATCCATTGTTTGATATTCTCTTCCACTTTCCTCTTCTGGTTATTCCTGTTTTTTCTCCTGTCTTTTCACCATGTTTCAGATATTCTCTAAACAAAGAATTGGAATCGAAAAATCAATGCATAGAATCAAAATCAACCAAATGTAATTTTTAGGCGTAAAAAAATAAAAAAATAAAAAAATAAAAAAATTGTTTTTTTTTTAAGGTAAAAAATGTCGATATATTTTTATTAATTTGGATTAAAAAATTACGAGGGATTGGTTTTAATTACCATTTTCATTTTTATCCTTTTAATTTCGTCCCAAATACCATTTAAATAATATGTTATAAAATAAAGTGTTTGATGAAAGTCCCATATCAGCTAATTTAGGGAATGATCACAAGTTTTAATCAAATAATACTTTATCTGTTGGTATAAGGCCTTTTGGGGAAGTCGAAGTAGAGTCATGAGAGCTTATGTTCAAAGTGAACAATATCATACCATTGTGGAGAGTTGTGTTCATCTAACAGAACATACCCAAAGTGGACAATATCAAAGTTATTTCCATATTTTGTTGTGTTTTACTTTATAATTTAGTTCAGTATCGACTAATTTATGGAATGATCGTGGGTTTATTTCCATATTGTGTTGTGTTTTACTTTATAATTTAGTCCCCTATTGGCTAACTTAGAGTATCAACTAATTTAGGGAATGATCGTGGGTTTATTTTCATATTGTGTGGTGTTTTACTCTATAATTTAAGTTCGACTAATTTTGGGTATTAGCTCATTTAGGGGATGATCATGGGTTTATAATCAAATAATATTATCTCCCGTATGGGCTAATTTAGGATATCAATTAATTTAAGAAACGATCACGAGTTTATAATAAAATAATACTCTCTCCACCAGTATAATGCATTTTTAGGAAGTTTGAAGTAAAGCCATGAGAGAACTTATACTCAAAAGGGACAATATCATATCATTGTGGAGAGTCGTGTTCATCTAATCGAACATACGTAAAGTAGACAATATCATATTAGACACAAGTTTGGGTTTTAGTGGTAAAATATTCGAGAAATTAATTTAAAAATATGACAAGAATCATTATCTATTTGAAAAGTGATTAGCCTAATAAATGTATAATTAAAATTAATGTGAAACTTTAGGGCATTTTGAATAATTAAGTCTAATTAAAATTGAAAAAAAAAAAAAACTTAGGACTGTATGGGTGGGGCCCATTTAAGGAGGCTAATATTAAAAAAGGACATATCTAAAGGAGGATACTTTTACAATTTATGTCGGTGTTGACTTGGCCCAGCCCAAACATAAACCCTAGGTGCGCAAATGGCCCGTTTTCCTTGATACCGCATATTAAACGTATTATCACTTTTCCACCCTTCTCATTCCTCCTCTGCCGCACGCTGTCTCAGTGCTCTCTGCCCCTCGATTCATTTCTGCAGGCTAGAGGGGGGTGTCTTCCTTTTGTTCTTCTTCCATCGCTGCACAGGTTCTTCTTCCTTCTGATTCAGCTTCCTAGTAATTTCAGTGTTCTTTTGTCTCTAGATTATTTCGTGCATGTTTGTTTGTGCGACTTACCAGATCTGCTTGCTCCGTTGTTTATATTCGACGGATGTTTACAAGATCCGTTAGCTACTCGTTAATCTTCGATGGATCGGATGATTAAAAGAAATTATCTGTTGCTTAATCCAAGTAATTTCGTCGAAGTTTTAGTTACTGTGTTAATGAATGAATTCGTTCAATCTACGTGGCTTCGGCTAATGAGCTGGCTATGTTAAGATTTGTTTTATTTTTGTAATGATGTGTATGTCTTTCGAATTTAAAAGTTGTGATTTTGGTTTGCGACATTGTTGCTGTTTGTTATGTTTAATTTATCGTTTTAACAGTAATAATTCTTTTTTCAGCGGTTTATATAGTCTATATTTCTTGGACATTGTGAGGATTTAGAAGACTTGTCAAGATGGTTAGTATTCTCTCCTCGTCGCGATTTTAATCGAGTGATGTGCGAATTGCTTCTTCAATTCCATATCTGCTTTCACTTATTAATATTTGAAATTATGTGTGTACAGGTGAAGTTTACAGCCGAGGAGCTCCGTCGAATTATGGACTACAAGCATAACATTCGTAATATGTCTGTTATTGCTCACGTCGATCATGGTAAGTTATTTGTTATGGAAGGATTGACATTGTTAACTTTCATTTATAGTTATATTTGTTAAGTGGGCGTCAGTATGTTTTTTTTGAAAGGATTTCACATGTCAATTCACATAATAATTAATAAATGTTTCTGCTGGACATCAATTATAAAGTTGTGTACGAACTTTACAAGTCCCAACTTCATGCAAATTTATTTTTTAGTTGAACGAAGATTCTTGGACTTGTTTTCTATTATATCTCCTAAAAAATTGCATATATATACATTGTCTCATAGTTGATTCAAAAAATGGGTATTTGTGGGAAAACGAAAGTTTTAAGAATCTTTACAGCTATCTATATATTATAATCATATATCTTCTTTAGTGCTTATTTAACTCACTATTTTAATTTTTTTTGCTTCTTTAAAATTTCAGGGAAGTCCACTCTTACAGATTCTCTTGTGGCTGCTGCCGGTATCATTGCTCAAGAAGTTGCGGGTGATGTTCGGATGACAGATACCCGACAAGATGAGGCAGAACGGGGTATCACCATCAAGTCGACTGGAATCTCCCTCTACTACGAAATGTCTGATGAATCATTGAAGAGTTATAAGGGAGAGAGGAATGGAAATGAGTACCTTATCAATCTTATCGATTCGCCTGGGCACGTCGACTTCTCGTCGGAGGTTACAGCTGCTCTACGTATTACCGATGGTGCCCTTGTGGTGGTGGATTGTGTTGAAGGTGTTTGTGTCCAAACGGAGACAGTGCTTCGTCAGGCGTTGGGAGAGAGGATTCGACCTGTGTTGACTGTTAACAAGATGGACAGGTGCTTCCTTGAGCTTCAAGTAGATGGCGAAGAGGCTTACCAGACCTTCCAGAGAGTTATTGAGAATGCTAATGTGATCATGGCTACATACGAGGATCCACTTCTTGGTGATGTGCAAGTGTACCCTGAGAAGGGAACAGTTGCTTTCTCTGCTGGTTTGCACGGTTGGGCTTTCACCCTGACCAACTTTGCAAAGATGTACGCCTCTAAATTTGGAGTGGATGAGTCAAAAATGATGGAGAGGCTTTGGGGCGAGAACTTCTTCGACCCTGCCACCAAGAAATGGACCAGCAAGAACACTGGATCTGCAACATGCAAGCGTGGATTTGTTCAGTTCTGCTATGAACCTATCAAACAGATTATTGCTACTTGCATGAATGACCAGAAGGACAAGCTATGGCCTATGTTGCAGAAGCTTGGAGTTGTCATGAAATCTGAAGAGAAGGATCTGATGGGTAAAGCATTGATGAAGCGAGTGATGCAAACATGGCTCCCAGCAAGCAGTGCTCTCTTGGAAATGATGATCTTTCATCTCCCTTCCCCGGCCACGGCCCAGAAGTATCGTGTTGAGAACTTGTATGAAGGTCCACTAGATGATGCTTATGCTAGTGCCATCAGAAATTGTGACCCCGAGGGACCTCTTATGCTTTATGTATCAAAGATGATTCCTGCATCGGACAAGGGCAGGTTCTTTGCCTTCGGTCGTGTCTTCTCTGGGAAGGTTTCAACTGGTTTGAAAGTTAGAATCATGGGTCCAAACTATGTCCCTGGAGAGAAGAAAGACTTGTATGTGAAGAGTGTCCAGAGAACTGTCATTTGGATGGGAAAGAGGCAAGAAACAGTGGAGGATGTGCCTTGTGGTAATACGGTTGCCATGGTTGGGTTGGATCAATTTATCACCAAGAATGCTACTCTGACAAATGAGAAGGAAGTAGATGCTCATCCAATTCGAGCCATGAAATTTTCTGTATCTCCTGTTGTGCGTGTGGCTGTTCAGTGCAAGGTGGCATCTGATCTTCCCAAGCTTGTGGAAGGCCTTAAACGTCTGGCAAAGTCAGACCCTATGGTCGTGTGTTCCATGGAGGAATCTGGTGAGCACATTGTTGCTGGTGCTGGAGAGCTGCATCTTGAGATCTGTCTGAAGGATTTGCAAGACGACTTCATGGGTGGAGCTGAGATCATAAAATCTGACCCTGTTGTCTCTTTCCGTGAAACTGTCCTTGAGAGGTCATGCCGCACAGTGATGAGCAAATCCCCCAACAAACACAATCGTCTATACATGGAAGCACGACCCATGGAGGAAGGACTGGCAGAGGCTATTGACGATGGTCGCATAGGCCCACGAGATGATCCTAAAATTCGGTCTAAAATTTTGGCGGAGGAGTTTGGTTGGGACAAGGATCTCGCGAAGAAGATTTGGTGCTTTGGTCCTGAGACTACTGGCCCCAACATGGTGGTTGATATGTGTAAGGGAGTTCAATACCTGAATGAAATCAAGGACTCCGTGGTGGCAGGTTTCCAATGGGCGTCTAAAGAAGGTGCGTTGTCTGAAGAAAACATGAGAGGCATCTGTTTTGAAGTGTGTGATGTGGTTCTTCATGCTGATGCCATCCACAGAGGTGGTGGTCAAGTTATTCCCACAGCTAGGAGGGTAATTTACGCATCTCAGTTGACAGCCAAACCCAGACTTCTTGAGCCAGTGTACCTGGTGGAAATTCAGGCCCCGGAGCAAGCTTTGGGAGGTATTTACAGTGTTCTTAACCAGAAGCGTGGACATGTGTTCGAGGAAATGCAGAGGCCCGGTACCCCTCTCTACAACATCAAGGCATATCTCCCTGTCATTGAGTCGTTCGGATTCTCGAGCACTCTGAGAGCTGCAACTTCTGGCCAGGCTTTCCCTCAGTGTGTGTTTGACCATTGGGACATGATGTCCTCAGATCCATTAGAAAGTGGCTCCCAAGCTGCACAGTTGGTTGCTGATATCCGTAAGAGGAAGGGATTGAAGGAGCAGATGACTCCACTGTCCGAGTTCGAAGACAAGCTGTAGATCACACTCGTGTGGTTGGTGGTTATTAGGTAAGAAACTCTTATGAGGGGTTCCAATTTATTTCCGTCTGCCCTGCCTATGGAAAGTTTTCTGTTTGAAAATACTGTTATGATGGACTATTTTATTTGCAATTGTTCTTTATAAACTATTATTTAGATTTATTCTCCATTTCTGTTAAAGGTGCGTGATGATGACAATCTTTTTTTTGAGTCCTCAGGATTCCAATTTTGTAATATTGTCTTTTGCAATCAGGTTTAAGTTTGATTTTAGTCCTGAACCATATTTGGGATTGTTCTTATTTTATTTTGCCAATATAATAGGAAGTAGTAGAAGGAGAAACAGGGAGGTGTAGAGTCCAATAATTAGGAAATATGAATAATAGTTTTCTTATTGATTTTTGATTTTTGATTTTTGATCTTTAAAATTGCCTTCAGTTCCTAGCAATTTGTTAATCATGGTTTTCATACTTAAACTAAATTCTTGGCAAAATTGAAACAAAAATAAAATTTTAAAAATCACAATTTTGTTTTAGTTTTCAATCATTAATTAAAACACTACTAAGTTATGGATTGACTGTAATCAAATGGTGTCGTTTGAAAAGTGGCATATTTCAGAACCAAACAGTTGGACGAACCTTCAGCTTGCGACAAGCCGACAGGTGACAACAGGCTCCTACGTAAGCAAACGAAGATCAAGTCGGCCACTTTTTTGAAGTGTCTTTGTGACTATAAGCAGCAGCCCTTTTCTGTAGGAAATGGCTGAAGATGACAGTCTTGGTGTGTCTCTGAGCTTGCACCGACCGACTCCGTTCATAACCATTAGAAAAATGGTTATTGTATAGGCAACTTGGTTGGTCTAATCTTAATCTTTGCCTTTGAAAAATATCAATATTTTGAATCTAAATATTATAGACATATCAAATTAAATAAAATTAGATCAAATTAGAGATCAGATGGTTTAAATCAAAATGGTAATTTTAAAATATTTTAGAAAAAACCTTTCCAATTATAACCTTGTAATCTAGTGAATTTAGTGAATGTTAAATGTTAAAAAATATCCTAAATTTGTTTCAATTATATTCAAATTTTGAAATATATTATTTTAACTTTTGAAATTTATCTCAAAACAGTCCTTGAAAGTTTTGTCGAAGAAAGAAAATTTAAGGGATTTTTTCTTCTTCTAATATTTAGATTTATTTACACAATTGGGAGAAAAGTCCGGATGGTTTTGAAATAAAAAAATAATAATAATAAAAAATAAAAATTAAAGTTTTCAAGTGGGATTTTATAATTATATTTTAATGAATTTATTATAATTTATTCGAGGAAAGTGGGCAAGTAGGGAAAGAAAAAAAGTGATGTTAAATACTGCAAACTTTTACTTTATACGGTAGCCTGACTGAGTCGTAGTTATCTGTTTATCGGTACTAAGTCGCCGTCTAAGCGACACAGTCCCATCCCAGCAGAATCGCCAGCTAACTATCCCTCCTTTTTCATTTTCCTTAATCTCATTGTCCTTCAGAATCTCGAAACTCCTGCGCTGAGGATGGGGGGAGAGGAATTCGATTCCATTGACCAACCGTCTTTGGAGGAATGCAGTGTATATTAATTTTGTCTGTTGTATGGTTTTTTGAGGTGGTGGCAATTTGGATCTTCCCCCCTCCTCTTCCTCCATGGATGGTAGTGTACGAGCTCGTTTCCCACTCGGAAAACAGTCATCGCTCAAGCCGGAACGTGAAGATTCGGCTGTGGTTACCGATGAGCTTGATGATTCGATCGTGATTGAACCTGGGATTAAGCTCATGTATCTGGCGAATGATGGCGATTCGGATGGGATTAGGGAGCTACTGGATTCGGGTACCGACGTGAATTTTCACGACACTGATGGCCGAACCTCTTTGCATGTTGCTAGTTGTCAGGGCAGGCTGGACGTCGTTGAGTTGCTACTCGAACGTGGTGCAGATGTCGACGTTCAGGACCGATGGGGCAGCACGGTGAGTTTTAGGATACTCTGTTTCTGGTATATTACATTAGGATGGCTGCTACGTTTTTTGTTTTTTTGTTTTTTGTTTGTTTTTATTTTTATTTTTTATAGCTTATTCGACTTCCCTGGCTTCCAAATACAAAAATAAAAGAAGGATGTTAATATCAATTTGAAAATTTGGATGATTATCTTATGGTTGAATTTCTTCACATTTTTATGAGCAAAATTGTTTATTGTTTCAATTAGCACTATTGCTTCTGCCACATAACTGAACTAATACCTCTAATGTTATTGAACACATGAGGAAAATGAAGTTAGCAGTGTCCTGGTTTCTGATTGGTTCTTTAAGGTTTCGCTAAACATCCACATATGTTAGATGGTTGAAACATGGTAGTTGAAAACTGAAAAATATGTCTGAAAACAGTCAGATTGGTATGTTGGACATTGCATAAGCGATTGGTATAGTACCCACAATATGAATTTTCTTCTTCTTCCAAACGATGTAAAGAGGGGTGGATATTTGAGCCATGAAAAGTATTTCTAGTGCGAATATGATGGATTTAACTTTTAACTGTTTATGGATTCTACCTTTTGAAGTATTGTTCCTCTTTTTAAGAAACAGTTCGTAGTTGGCTACCATACTCATTTACTCATGGTACTTAATATCCATTCTCTGTTTCTATTTAATAATCTGGGTTAAAAGAAGGAAATGGTTGAAGAATTTAAAGTTATAGAATTTATTTTGTGTTTAATAGCCTCTTGCAGATGCCATTTATTACAAGAATCATGATGTGATCAAACTCTTAGAAAAACATGGTGCAAAGCTACCGGTAAGATACTGTAATTAGCACTTGTAATGTGCAATTGCTTTTATTCCGTATGTTCTCACCTCATTGTACTTACAAGTTGCTGGGAAGATTCCCTCTTGTATATCCCAGATGGCTCCAATGGTAGTGCAAAATGCTCTTGAAGTTCCGGAATATGAGATCGATCCAAATGAACTTGATTTTTCTAAGAGTGTGAACATTACAAAAGTAAGTTTGCGTTCATGCTATGCTATCAAGTTTCTTTAATACATTTTCTATTTTCTGAAGTATTTTTCTTTGTATATTAATATGATAACAAATTCAAAAGTTTACTTAAAATTGAGGAATCTCTAAGTGAATGAACTTTTAAAATTTTCAATGGGGATATGCATGACAAAAAAGCTAGTACAGTTCCAGCCAAATTTTCTGTTTAATATTAATACTAATTTAAGGATTCTGAAATTAACAGGAACAGAAGGATTTCAGTCACTTTTTAATCCTACGATTGCAAAATACAGTTATCAAAATTCTCACTCCTGGTCTGAGCATTGTGGCATAGGCATGGCTTGCTAAGATTAGAAAACTACATGTTTGGATCTCGATTAAAATTATGTCAATATTATCTAGCTTATGGATCCCTCATACTTTCTGTTTGATTTTTGCATTTGCACGTTGTTGAAACCTATTATAGTTTGAAGAAAAAATTGAAGATGTGGCCAATTTATTCTAACTCTTTGCGCAATGTAGATCCTTGTTGATATATACATGTGAATTTGGGTGCTATTTGTTTATTTAACAGAAACAAGAAATCAACTGACTTCAATTTTGCTAGTCCTCTGAATCCATTAAAATATAATTACACAGGGAACTTTCTGCAGTGCTTCTTGGCGTGGAATTGAAGTTGCCGTGAAGACACTAGGCAAGGATGTTTTCTCCGACGAGGATAAAGTGTGGGTTTGATTTTGTGAAATCATTATTTCTGTTTCTTATGTTTATTATGCTTCTTTTAACTCATCATAGTTGGAGGTGGACTTGATAATTCCCCACAATTTTGGGTACTCTGCGTATCAGATTATTGGAATTCCATTAATGTCCATTTGGATAGCTCTACGGCTTTCCCTTCTATTCTGTTAGATATCGAAACTTAATCTCTTGATATCTATCTTATAGTAAAGTTTTAATGTTACAGGAAGGCATTTAGGGATGAACTTGCTTTACTACAGAAGATACGGCATCCTAATGTTGTGCAATTCCTGGGAGCTGTAACACAAAGTAGTCCAATGATGATTGTCACAGAGTATTTGCCCCAGGTCTGCCCTATTTTCCAACTTTATTATATGAAGGAAGTTTGACCACGTTCTTCTTTGGGGAGCTTTGCAATATTATTCACTTTCACTGCATTCCTTTAAACTTTTTCATTTGAAATGTTCAAGTGGTAAATCAATATGGTAAAATAGATAGCTGTTCATGAAGTTTTAGGATAGCATGTTACAATTTGTAGATGCATTAGTGTTATCATCTAGATGTATTCTATATATGTTCCCTAATGGTTTTGTTTACCCCAGCATGTTTTCTTTCAAATTGTTTCCAAGAAAATCTGCAGGACAGTATTCCTATGTAATACCATGTTGTAAGATTAAAGTGAAGCAGCGGCCTTGATATGTTGAAATCTTTCAATCTTGTAGAAGTTGATGTGAGCTTGAAATTAGTCTTGAGGTATAGTGAATATGGAGAAAGAATAATGCATATTATGGTCTATTTGAGTAGGATAGAAGGTAACATTTCCATGCTGGAGTTGTAGCTAAGGTTTTTAATCTTTAATTTATTCACACATTTCCATGTTTAATGCTTTTGTATGTAATAACTTGAAGAATGTTTAACGGCACTTCACATAAATCATGACCAACTGTGGGCAGTTATTGTTTCTATTTCTTTGTCTTGGTGTCCTATATTCAAGCTTTTTATAATTACTCCCTCAGTTCTATGTGTCAATTTGAAACAATTTTTGCAGTGCCTTGTACATTTCATATATCACTGAATTGTTTTTTCTTATAAAAATTTATTTCTTTTTCCAGGGGGACCTTCATGCATTCTTGGAGTGTAAAGGTTCCTTGAAGCTACCAACAGTTGTAAAGTTTGCTCTTGACATTGCAAGGTCAAGTCAGTTTAATGTTCCTTTAAGTTGTTAGAAAGTTTTTTTCAATCTGGAAAATTGGAAATTAATCAATTATTATTTTAAAAAACATTCGTAAAAAAGTATGATGTGGCCTAGTGCTGCTTCATATCACTAACATTTGGCTAGAGCACGTATTGATCCTTGCATTTAAGGTGAAAGAAGTTGTCTTTACATCATTCTGAAATTGGATTATCTTGATCGCCAGTCACCACTCAAGATCCTTGCATTTAAGGTGAAATAAGTTATCTTTACATCATTCTGAAATTGGATTATCTTGATCGCCAGTCGCCACTCAAGATGGCTCAGTCATGAAAAAGGACGTGTAGCATCATATTTGGGATTTTGGAGGAGATCACCATCTTTTTTTCATTAGAAACTGGCAATGAAGTCATTACCACTAATTTTAGTTTCGATATTATTCTCAAGCCAAAAAATAACTAAAATTGTCCATGATTAATGGAAAGAGCACATGAGATAGAAGGTGCACGTTAATATTTTCTCTCAAGAGAATTATCTTCATAACAGAAGATGACATTGGATAGCTTGCATTTTGACTCTAAGATGTTGTTTCTGATCAGTTCTAGTTCCATTTAGTGTTGGAAGAATCATGTAGCTTGAATTGGATATAACTGAAAAATGTTTATTGACCTTGTAGATTTTTCTACCCAAACCATGTTAGAAAAGTTGTTAGACGGATTTTTGTTTTATGTTTCTACTATTCGGGTAACTGAGTTGTGCCCTTCATTATAGTATATATGGCCATTTTGTGTGTTGGTTGTTTGCTCTAATATGTTATAATTTAACTATGCGTGAGGTCTTATTTTTCATGATTGGAGTTCCTTTCTCTAAAGGCTCCCTTTTGTGGGCTTGGTTTTTCTTATGCACTTATATTCTTTAATTTTTTTCTTGATGAAAGTTGACTTATAAAAAAAAAAGAAAAAGAAGTTATAATCTTACTAACATAATTCTAATATATTTTGCAGGGGAATGAATTATTTGCATGAGCATAAACCTGAAGCAATAATCCATCGTGATCTTGAACCTTCGTATGTTTTTATCTTTTCTCCCTTACCATTTTATCTTTAGAGATGGTTATATGAAAAAAAGATTGTGAAATGGCTAGAGTAGATCACTAAGGTGATGGTTTAGACTGTAGAACTATAATTAACTGAAGTCAATATATTGGAAGTGCCTAATATTATTTCCATGGTGCACTTGAAGAGTTGGGCTAAGTTACCAAATGCTAAAGAATAATATGGCATGAGATGTAAGTTATCAATTGCTAAACAATTTGAACTTTGAAGGTTGCTTATTTGTTTATGAGTAAGACAACAGAAACATACTGCGGGATGATTCTGGACACCTGAAAGTTGCAGACTTTGGAGTTAGCAAACTTCTAAAATTTTCTAATAGAGTTAAAGAAGACAGACCTGTGGCTGTGACATGTCAGGAGACTTCATGTATGTTTATACTTTTACTGAAAGTAGTTTTCTTTTCTTTCTCCTTTTCTCCTCGATATGTTTTCAGAGGGACGGTGTTGAATGTTATAACATATGTATTGTGCTGATCGTGGCCTTGATTAAAATATTGATGTTGTTATCGATATTGAGAATTCAATTTTACAGATTTATCAATATCGATCAATCTTTCTGTAAATAAAAAAATAATAAAGAAAATGGAATTAATAATCAAGTTGTTTTTAGTTCCAAACTAAGCTATAGATGTTGTTATTTAGTATTTATATTGATATTGGGATTAGTAGACGCTTTTTTTTTTTTTATGGGTAATTATAAAAGATATTAGAGGTGATTAATTCTCAATATCAATGTCAGACCGTTTGGTCTACGAACATATCAACGAATATTTCACTCCTTGTATGGGAACTACTTTGGACCCATCCACTACACTGCTTTGTGATACGCATGTCTAATTTCTAAGAAGATCATGCTTAATTTCGGTCCAAGCCTTAGTTGCAACAATCCTTTCACTTTACTAAAAGAAAGTATAGAATGAAGACCCGTTATGAAGTTGTTATGTATTGTGTGTATATTCTCTGTACCCATTTATGGAAGTTGCTGGTTTCTCTTGTACAGGGAAATATGCTGCACCTGAGGTTTATAAAAATGAAGAATATGATACGAAAGTGGATGTGTTTTCATTTGCTTTGATATTGCAAGAGGTGAAATCTCTCTAAATGATCATTCTTCTGTGTGTTGCAATGTCCAACTTGTTGTGTCTAGTTCATGCTTTTCTTGGCTATGACATTTTTTTTTTGTTTCGTACTGGTACATATTGTCATGCATTGTCAATTATCCTCAGCTGAATTATACTTGTACACAGGTACTTTTGTATTGTTTTTGCTCAAATATAGTTTTCATATAGTTGGCAAATATATGTGTGCCTTCACGCTCACTAAGGAAAATAATTGCTATTGCTGCAAGGCAATGAATTTCAGTATAAATATCCCATGCATGTCTAATTGTTAAATTGTACTTTTCTGAAGCCACTTCTCACACAGTTAATAATTTCCAGTTGATTGATGAAGGGTTCTCCAAGCTCAGTTTATAGACTATACTTGCTTTCTTCTGAGCTAATTAATTAGCATTCATATTTCACCTAGATGAAGATATGCATTTTTTTAAGATCATTTATTGACTTGTTCTTTTTTAAATAAGATGTTTGTAATTTAGAAGTGGACTTTGATATAGGATAAGTGAACCAGTTATTTCAAAAGCTCATAACCAATAGTATTGAGTCCAGTCTTCTTTAAAACCAAGCTCGAGAGACTATTCTAGTCCAATCTGTTGAGCCCATTTATTTGGAGGCATTCCTAATAAACCCGATTTGGCTGCCCAATAAACTATCATAAAACCTCCAAGGGGAGGTGCCATGTTTGGAAGAAGTAACTGCCAAGGAAGACACTCTCACTTCATCAACTAGGAAAGGCCACATGAAACCAACACTTAAATTCACGACTTATTCAACAAGTTCTGATATCTGTTTCTGGAACTTGATGCTTCTTCTTTGATTGTCGCTTTTCCTTTTCCATGAAGGAAAAATAACAACTATCACAAAACTTCCAACTGTCATGACACCCCCTTCAGCTCGTGAGAAGAGTACTACTTTTTTCCACCCCCACACCCACATATGTAAATTGAATTAGGAGGATAGCTATGCCAGTCAGTATGCTTTATTGGGAGAATTTTTATCCATCAACTTGAGGCTGTAGCAAGTTTTCCTTTCAATTGAGTTACTGAAGTGTATATATATATATATGGTCCTTTGTTGAATATTCACTCAATTGTAGGCTTTGGATTTATAATTCGTCGTTAATATTGGTCCGATGTGCTCTTGCTAGTAACATGTAATATTTTATGGATTGATGTAGATGATAGAAGGCAATCCACCTTTTTCAACAAAGCCAGAAAATGAAGTACCCAAAGCTTATGTAGCTAATGAACGGCCACCATTTACGGCTCCACCTAAGCGTTATCGGCATGGAATACAGGAGTAAAGTCCTTTTCATTTTCATGCTATGTGCTTGCCTACTAGTTATTGGCTATCATATTTTCTTTTGTTTGCCAGTCACTTCGTAGTTGGAATATTTTTATGTTTAGTTTGGCTCATTACAAAGCATGATAAACTTCTGTCAAGTCTTAATTCCTGCACTTTCTTGTCTACAGACTAATCCAGGAATGTTGGGATGAGAAGCCACATAAAAGACCCACGTTTCGGCAAATAATCGAAAGGTTGGAGGATATTAACACTCAACTTATGCAAACACGAAGCTTGAAGGTGCACAAGCTCTCTCTCTCTCTGTTAATCAATCATACTAACAACCATTTTGCTTCTCATCATTTGAAATGTAACCATAGCCATTTTTGTCACATTAATTGTTTACAGGTGAATCCATTCTGCAATTGTTTCCGGAACCTGAAAGCCTTATTTACAAGTGAAAGGACTAATCCAGGCAGCAGGTCTTCTTACTCGGAAGCCAAATGAGTTAGTATTCCTCGAGATTCTCGGTCTTTTCCTTCTTTCTCTTCCATACACGTCGTGATGTTTTGTTACTGGAAAGAATGTCTATAGCATCATCTTGTGCACATCTTTGGCTTATTATGCCTTGGAAACATAGCTCAAACATGTTTTGCTTGTTCTTTGCCTTACTCTGGTGTCTTTCCAATATGTCTACCTATTTCATCAATTGGATCATCCCTGTCAGTATTACTTGTTTCAGTTGAAGCTCTTTTCTTTTCTTTTATTTTCTCCTTAGCATCCACAGAGAAGAAATATCCTTCATCTTTGTAGTTGATGTAATGACGCCCCATGAAGACCTGATACCTTGCTAAACAAGATTATGAGAGCAGCAGCTCATCTTGGCACAAAGCTCGGCAATTATGGGGCCAAAATCTTACCGGGGAAATCATCGTATTGGCGTATTAGCCTGATATCTATTTTGGCTTGTGACGACGTTCTAAAAAGTAACTATTTGGTCATTAATATAATAATATTATACAAGTTTCAGAATATATGTGCATCGTATACATGCTTATGCCTATACGAAGCTTTCGTATCAATTGGCAAAAGCAAATTAGAGACTAAAATGAAAAACAACTTGAAAATATGAATCAAACTTGATTTAAACTATTTTATTTTTACTCTTTTTGGAGAAAAAAGAGATACTTCTTTCGCGTTTAATTGATTAAGTTTAGAGATTTATTAGACATAAAATAATAAAATTGAATATTGAATTTTTTTAAAAAAATTAAAATTAGGGGCTGAAGTTGGAAGTCTTTCTCAAATTTAGGGCACCATTTTGCAAATAATGGTCAAAAGTAAGACAAAATGCCAAACACGCTACATGTGCAAAAAAAGGAAAAGAAAAAAGTGGAGGAGGTTACTTTTGCAATTTTCAGTTTGAGGACTTGGTGGCCCAGCCCAATCGCAAACCCTAGATGGCGCTCAGAGGAAATGCTTCTTTGATACCGCATATTCGGCGTCGCTATCACTTCCCACCACCTCTTATTCCTTCTCTCACGCACGCTGTTTCGGCGCCTGTACTATTCTTTTGTGGAGGCTCAAAGGGACAGTCTCTTCCTTTGCTCTCCCTTCATCGTCTCTCAGACTCTTCTTTCTTGTGAGCTCTCTCTCTCTCTCTCTCTCTCTCTCAGCTGAATTTATTCGCAATTGTATCTGTGTTCGTGTTTGCTCACTCGCGCTCTTTCTGTAGGTTTGGTGCTAATGAGATCTGTTTGCTCATTTGTTTATATTCGATGAATTCTTTCGAGATCTGTTTTGGTTGTCACTAGTATTCGATGGATTGAGTAATTGAAAGAATTGTTTCGATGCGTAATTAGAGTAGTTTCGTTCAGGTTATGGTTATTTTTTTTAATGTTAGAATAATGAGATTTAAGCTGGTGAGTTTGCTACGCTATATCTTGAGATTTTCTCTTTTGATATTATGTTTGAAGATAATAGTTAAATTTGTTTTCACTGTTTGACCTGATTATTTCTGATTATTTTAACAGTAGTATACTTTTTTCCCCCACAGTTTAAAATCTCTAATCCGCGGACGTCGTGAATTTTGAAGACTTGTCAAGATGGTCAGTATGCTTACTCTTAACGATCTGCAACGTACTTTTTCACTTTAATAATCTGTAATCTTCTATGCGTTCAGGTGAAGTTTACAGCCGAGGAGCTTCGTCGGATTATGGACTATAAACACAACATTCGTAATATGTCTGTTATTGCTCACGTCGATCATGGTAAGATATTCTAATTGAACTGTTTTTTAGGCTTTTCAAATGTGATTTAGAGAACTATATAAAAATTTCTGCTGGACATTAAATATAAAGTTACGCACCCAAATTTTGTTTCCTTAGAGATACTTCTAGCGCGTGCACAGGCCTATTAGAAAGGTACTTTTGCTGATCTATTGACACCTTTTTTTTTTTTTTGAAAGAATTAGTAGGATATTTAAAGATAAGGAAACTCCTGCAGACTAATAATTTATTTACGATATTTTTGTTGCGACTCTCTCATGGTGTAAATTTTATTATCCTCTGCTCAACCATTATATTCTCACTGATCTCTACAAAAACTAGAAGAGTTTTGTTTGGCTTTCTTCTCCTCTTTTGTAATTTCATATCATGTTTCCTAGGAAAACTATTGATAGGCTTACTATTTTCTCATTGACATGAAGTATGAGCATTGACATTAAAAAGGAAGCTTTAAGAGCATGGCGAACTAATTATAAATTGTTACTATACATCCTTTTTAGCCCTTATTTTATCTCCCAACCTTTTTTTTTTTTCATTTCAGGGAAGTCCACTCTTACAGATTCTCTTGTGGCTGCTGCCGGTATCATTGCTCAAGAAGTTGCGGGTGATGTTCGGATGACAGATACCCGACAAGATGAGGCAGAACGGGGTATCACCATCAAGTCGACTGGAATCTCCCTCTACTACGAAATGTCTGATGAATCATTGAAGAGTTATAAGGGAGAGAGGAATGGAAATGAGTACCTTATCAATCTTATCGATTCGCCTGGGCACGTCGACTTCTCGTCCGAGGTTACAGCTGCTCTACGTATTACCGATGGTGCCCTTGTGGTGGTGGATTGTGTTGAAGGTGTTTGTGTCCAAACGGAGACAGTGCTTCGTCAGGCGTTGGGAGAGAGGATTCGACCTGTGTTGACTGTTAACAAGATGGACAGGTGCTTCCTTGAGCTTCAAGTAGATGGCGAAGAGGCTTACCAGACCTTCCAGAGAGTTATTGAGAATGCTAATGTGATCATGGCTACATACGAGGATCCACTTCTTGGTGATGTGCAAGTGTACCCTGAGAAGGGAACAGTTGCTTTCTCTGCTGGTTTGCACGGTTGGGCTTTCACCCTGACCAACTTTGCAAAGATGTACGCCTCTAAATTTGGAGTGGATGAGTCAAAAATGATGGAGAGGCTTTGGGGCGAGAACTTCTTCGACCCTGCCACCAAGAAATGGACCAGCAAGAACACTGGATCTGCAACATGCAAGCGTGGATTTGTTCAGTTCTGCTATGAACCTATCAAGCAGATTATTGCTACTTGCATGAATGACCAGAAGGACAAGCTATGGCCTATGTTGCAGAAGCTTGGAGTTGTCATGAAATCTGAAGAGAAGGATCTGATGGGTAAAGCATTGATGAAGCGAGTGATGCAAACATGGCTCCCAGCAAGCAGTGCTCTCTTGGAAATGATGATCTTTCATCTCCCTTCCCCGGCCACGGCCCAGAAGTATCGTGTTGAGAACTTGTATGAAGGTCCACTAGATGATGCTTATGCTAGTGCCATCAGAAATTGTGACCCCGAGGGACCTCTTATGCTTTATGTATCAAAGATGATTCCTGCATCGGACAAGGGCAGGTTCTTTGCCTTCGGTCGAGTCTTCTCTGGGAAGGTTTCAACTGGTTTGAAAGTTAGAATCATGGGTCCAAACTATGTCCCTGGAGAGAAGAAAGACTTGTATGTGAAGAGTGTCCAGAGAACTGTCATTTGGATGGGAAAGAAGCAAGAAACAGTGGAGGATGTGCCTTGTGGTAATACGGTTGCCATGGTTGGGTTGGATCAATTTATCACCAAGAATGCTACTCTGACAAATGAGAAGGAAGTAGATGCTCATCCAATACGAGCCATGAAATTTTCTGTATCTCCTGTTGTGCGTGTGGCTGTTCAGTGCAAGGTGGCATCTGATCTTCCCAAGCTTGTGGAAGGCCTTAAACGTCTGGCAAAGTCAGACCCTATGGTCGTGTGTTCCATGGAGGAATCTGGTGAGCACATTGTTGCTGGTGCTGGAGAGCTGCATCTTGAGATCTGTCTGAAGGATTTGCAAGACGACTTCATGGGTGGAGCTGAGATCATAAAATCTGACCCTGTTGTCTCTTTCCGTGAAACTGTCCTTGAGAGGTCATGCCGCACAGTGATGAGCAAATCCCCCAACAAACACAATCGTCTATACATGGAAGCACGACCCATGGAGGAAGGACTGGCAGAGGCTATTGACGATGGTCGCATAGGCCCACGAGATGATCCTAAAATTCGGTCTAAAATTTTGGCGGAGGAGTTTGGTTGGGACAAGGATCTCGCGAAGAAGATTTGGTGCTTTGGTCCTGAGACTACTGGCCCCAACATGGTGGTTGATATGTGTAAGGGAGTTCAATACCTGAATGAAATCAAGGACTCCGTGGTGGCAGGTTTCCAATGGGCGTCTAAAGAAGGTGCGTTGTCTGAAGAAAACATGAGAGGCATCTGTTTTGAAGTGTGTGATGTGGTTCTTCATGCTGATGCCATCCACAGAGGTGGTGGTCAAGTTATTCCCACAGCTAGGAGGGTAATTTACGCATCTCAGTTGACAGCCAAACCCAGACTTCTTGAGCCAGTGTACCTGGTGGAAATTCAGGCCCCGGAGCAAGCTTTGGGAGGTATTTACAGTGTTCTTAACCAGAAGCGTGGACATGTGTTCGAGGAAATGCAGAGGCCCGGTACCCCTCTCTACAACATCAAGGCATATCTCCCTGTCATTGAGTCGTTCGGATTCTCGAGCACTCTGAGAGCTGCAACTTCTGGCCAGGCTTTCCCTCAGTGTGTGTTTGACCATTGGGACATGATGTCCTCAGATCCATTAGAAAGTGGCTCCCAAGCTGCACAGTTGGTTGCTGATATCCGTAAGAGGAAGGGATTGAAGGAGCAGATGACTCCANGAGGTTACAGCTGCTCTACGTATTACCGATGGTGCCCTTGTGGTGGTGGATTGTGTTGAAGGTGTTTGTGTCCAAACGGAGACAGTGCTTCGTCAGGCGTTGGGAGAGAGGATTCGACCTGTGTTGACTGTTAACAAGATGGACAGGTGCTTCCTTGAGCTTCAAGTAGATGGCGAAGAGGCTTACCAGACCTTCCAGAGAGTTATTGAGAATGCTAATGTGATCATGGCTACATACGAGGATCCACTTCTTGGTGATGTGCAAGTGTACCCTGAGAAGGGAACAGTTGCTTTCTCTGCTGGTTTGCACGGTTGGGCTTTCACCCTGACCAACTTTGCAAAGATGTACGCCTCTAAATTTGGAGTGGATGAGTCAAAAATGATGGAGAGGCTTTGGGGCGAGAACTTCTTCGACCCTGCCACCAAGAAATGGACCAGCAAGAACACTGGATCTGCAACATGCAAGCGTGGATTTGTTCAGTTCTGCTATGAACCTATCAAGCAGATTATTGCTACTTGCATGAATGACCAGAAGGACAAGCTATGGCCTATGTTGCAGAAGCTTGGAGTTGTCATGAAATCTGAAGAGAAGGATCTGATGGGTAAAGCATTGATGAAGCGAGTGATGCAAACATGGCTCCCAGCAAGCAGTGCTCTCTTGGAAATGATGATCTTTCATCTCCCTTCCCCGGCCACGGCCCAGAAGTATCGTGTTGAGAACTTGTATGAAGGTCCACTAGATGATGCTTATGCTAGTGCCATCAGAAATTGTGACCCCGAGGGACCTCTTATGCTTTATGTATCAAAGATGATTCCTGCATCGGACAAGGGCAGGTTCTTTGCCTTCGGTCGTGTCTTCTCTGGGAAGGTTTCAACTGGTTTGAAAGTTAGAATCATGGGTCCAAACTATGTCCCTGGAGAGAAGAAAGACTTGTATGTGAAGAGTGTCCAGAGAACTGTCATTTGGATGGGAAAGAGGCAAGAAACAGTGGAGGATGTGCCTTGTGGTAATACGGTTGCCATGGTTGGGTTGGATCAATTTATCACCAAGAATGCTACTCTGACAAATGAGAAGGAAGTAGATGCTCATCCAATACGAGCCATGAAATTTTCTGTATCTCCTGTTGTGCGTGTGGCTGTTCAGTGCAAGGTGGCATCTGATCTTCCCAAGCTTGTGGAAGGCCTTAAACGTCTGGCAAAGTCAGACCCTATGGTCGTGTGTTCCATGGAGGAATCTGGTGAGCACATTGTTGCTGGTGCTGGAGAGCTGCATCTTGAGATCTGTCTGAAGGATTTGCAAGACGACTTCATGGGTGGAGCTGAGATCATAAAATCTGACCCTGTTGTCTCTTTCCGTGAAACTGTCCTTGAGAGGTCATGCCGCACAGTGATGAGCAAATCCCCCAACAAACACAATCGTCTATACATGGAAGCACGACCCATGGAGGAAGGACTGGCAGAGGCTATTGACGATGGTCGCATAGGCCCACGAGATGATCCTAAAATTCGGTCTAAAATTTTGGCGGAGGAGTTTGGTTGGGACAAGGATCTCGCGAAGAAGATTTGGTGCTTTGGTCCTGAGACTACTGGCCCCAACATGGTGGTTGATATGTGTAAGGGAGTTCAATACCTGAATGAAATCAAGGACTCCGTGGTGGCAGGTTTCCAATGGGCGTCTAAAGAAGGTGCGTTGTCTGAAGAAAACATGAGAGGCATCTGTTTTGAAGTGTGTGATGTGGTTCTTCATGCTGATGCCATCCACAGAGGTGGTGGTCAAGTTATTCCCACAGCTAGGAGGGTAATTTACGCATCTCAGTTGACAGCCAAACCCAGACTTCTTGAGCCAGTGTACCTGGTGGAAATTCAGGCCCCGGAGCAAGCTTTGGGAGGTATTTACAGTGTTCTTAACCAGAAGCGTGGACATGTGTTCGAGGAAATGCAGAGGCCCGGTACCCCTCTCTACAACATCAAGGCATATCTCCCTGTCATTGAGTCGTTCGGATTCTCGAGCACTCTGAGAGCTGCAACTTCTGGCCAGGCTTTCCCTCAGTGTGTGTTTGACCATTGGGACATGATGTCCTCAGATCCATTAGAAAGTGGCTCCCAAGCTGCTCAGTTGGTTGCTGATATCCGTAAGAGGAAGGGATTGAAGGAACAGATGACCCCACTTTCCGAGTTCGAGGACAAGCTGTAGAACACTTGCCCAGCCTCTAATTGAGTTGTCTGCCCTCGCTTATTGGAAGTTTTTTTGCATACTGATCTAAGAGACCCTGTTATGTTACCTTTAATTTTTCTTTTTGAATGAGATTGAGGATTGTTTTCTTTTTTTTTTTGTTCGCACGCTAGAGGGAAGCATAAAACTTCACAGTGAAGACCGGTAGAATTGGTCTGTATCCCTGGTTTGGATATTTTTTGTTTAATGCTAGTTATATTTCATAAAAATGTATGTGGTGTAGCTTCTCTTAAGGTGGAACAATTTTGTGTCTCATCATATCTGAAATTTTAACGGCGTAATCCATCTTTGATACGTCAATTGCTTACAGGTTTAAGCCATTCAGCTATTGTCACTTGAACCTCAAGGTGCTCAAGTGTTATCACTTCTATAAGAATGACGGAAAGGACTAATCCAAATTGCAGATCATCTTACTCCGCAAGCAAATGAGTAAGTCCTGTTCGTTTAGAATCATAATCTTTTATTATTTGTTTATTTTTCTGTTTTCCTTGGATGAGATAGACTAGGCTGCCTCAACTGGTTTCCTCATATCATGTCTGCTTCTTTATTTTAATTAGACCATCCTTTTTTAACTTTGTGGGAAAAGGAATATAGGATTTACTTGTCTCAATTGATTTCCTGGAATTTAGGAGAACATTATTGTTCGGTAGGAACTCGTGTTTTTACAGCTATTATCCACAGAAAAACCAAGCACCCTTGATTGTTTTCCCTCTTGTGCAGAATACACAATATACAAGCACACAATATGAAATCGTATTAGTAGAACCCAACCATTACTCAAGCCTTGTAATATTAAATCATCCATTTTTCTTCAACTTCATCGTAGAAGGATTTCTTCTCAGTGTTTCTTTGCTTCTTTTTCAGCCTACAAAATCAAGTCTAACAGGATTAACATCATAGATATAAGTATTATAGCAACAAAATTTGAATATAAATAGAGGCAGCTTACAGCTTTGACAACTCGTTCAAATGCATCGGGTCCATATCTATCGATATAACGCTCCGCTGATTTCCTAGAATCCAGAGTCATCATCTGGAGAACTTTCTTTTGATTCTCTGGATAGTTCGGGTTCACATATCCCCCAATCTTAACATATTTCCTCACTATATTCTCGTAGATAGAGGCTGCCCCATTGAAAATTGGTAGAACCAACCATAAACAAGCCACGAGCTTAATGTATCCCCAAAGTGGAATCCTGCATGCCATCCCATAGCCTTTAAAATGTAGACTTGAAGAAGAAGAAGAAGATCCTCAAGGAATAGTTTTGTGTATTAAGTACTAGAATTATACCAAACCAGGATTTTCCAAAATGTTAGTTCGAAGAGGGTTATGAGGGAGTATATAACCCAATAACTCAACCATTGCCGGCCATCAAGACTTGAAGGACTCTCAATAGCTCTAATTGATGCATATCTGTTCATTCATATGCATTAACCTTTTATGAATCATCTCTTGCAGCCATGAAAAAGGACACAAGATTTAAATGCAAATGGATTATGTGCACTTACAAAGGAAAAAGAAGCATCACGCCAGGCCTGGATCAAGGAGAAGGCTAAATTTGTCAAGCAAGGTAATGATAAACAATGACATAAACAACAAGATATTTGGGTTTTGAAAGTTAAGAGAGACACTCCCCCAAAAGATTAGTTTGTACCCAATTATTGTATACAAATATTTAGCCATAGCTCCAAGAATACCCATCTCTGACGAACTAAATCTTTCTTGTGTTCAGCTGCAAAACAAACTTTGGAGTATTTGTTCTTTCAAGAATGATGAAAATGAAGGAAGAAGGTTGGGTTTATAGGGAAGTGCAATAATTCTGAAGCTGAATAATTAAGCAAGGTAAAGAATGTCTGTTCCAGCTGTTCTTTACCCGCACTCCAAGCAAAATCCACAAACTTCAAAGGAAGTCGATCAATGGATGGAATGAAACAAAAAGGTAGAAGAATACAAGGTCCTTTCCATGCTTTTCAACCATTCCAACTTGCATTTATAGCCAGAAAGGTTTGTAGGTATATACCTTCCCTTTCTTCTCTTTCCTTTTTGCCTTCCCGAGTCTTAATTTTGTTCCTTCCTCGACTTTATCTAGCTAAATCTTATAATTATAGCTACGTCGTACATGTCATTACTAAGTTTCGAAACATTAGAGTAATATTGTGATTTTTGAAGGAATAGAATTACGGTAATACATAATCACTTTGATATGTTTTACTTTTACTTGTTTTTTCTTCAATATTGGATGTTCATATTGATGTTTGCAATATTTTGTCAGGATGGAATCCAATAAGAATCTTTGAAATTTTATCTTTGTGAAATTAGTGTGGTGAAGAATGCTTCTGCAATTGGGTCTCAGTGCATAAATAATGGGATGGTGATTGAAAAGGAATGGGCTTGGATAGCCAATCCAAAGATTCGATCTTGAGAAAGTAGGATGCGACATGTCGGTCTTGTCTCGCCATTCACTTCCTACCGGTTGCTTTGGAACATGGTCGACATGACCACGTGTCGGACTTCATTTATTAGCCGCAAAGTCCAAGTTTTTACAGCTTCGGTTACGAAACGACATGTCATTTCCCGTGTTTTTGGATTTGGTTAATCCAACTTAACCAACCCACTTGCTTTTGGATTTCTTTAATGGTAATACTTTTATAATTTGAAAATTTGAGTGTAATTGTGTATTTTGATGGTTAAATCTCAAATTATGAATACTATTTTTCAAATACTTTCAAAAAAAAAAAAAAATTACTTCGACTGTGTTGACCTGACATATACTCATATGTACGTTTTCTTGTATATTTGGACGATGAATTTGAATTTATAAAAACAAATTGATTTATTAAATATAAATATAAATTTTATATTTGGTGCCGCCCTAAATTTCAATTTTGAGGACGATTAAATAGATATAAATTTGTAATTAAAAAATTTGTGTTAAATATTGCTAGGTTACCTGGTATGATTGTGACATTATATTACGTGGAATTCATGATATTAGGTAGTAAACATTGAAGGAGTCTGGCATCTTTCACCGTCATTTTCATCTTTAATTACATTTGTATTTACTTTATGCTCACCTTTTCTTCACTATCTTTTCCTTTTTCTATATTTATTATCTTTTTTTCTTTTTTTTTTTTCATCCTCTTTCCCTTTTATTTTTTTATTTTTTATATTTATTTTGATTCTAAACTCTTATATACTAAATTTCTTTAAGAAATTCTGAAACGAGTGATTGATGAAATTGAAGTAGACGCGATCGACGTTTAGTCGACTCTACAAGTGCACCCTTTCAAGTTTGCTCCTCGTTTCAAGTGCTCGTGCATATGAAATAGATTTGATAGTCATAGTTAGATCTACTACTACCTCGTCATAAAAGAACAAAGTATGGGACAAGACCTTTTCAGAAGCAATGGTACGGAGTGTCTAAGGTTGTTGCATCATGACCAACTCGAAAGAGTTGAAGTTCAACGTGACCTTGTCACTAGAAACTTTGAAAGTAATCAACCGCCTTCTACAGTTTCAAATGTGGCACGGTCGCGCTTTAAAATGTGAGGCTAAAAACGATACGTAACAGGCTAAAGCAGACAATATCTGTTAGTGATAAGGTTGAGCTGTTATAAGATATCTTTGACCAATTGATCAAAGATTTGAATCAACAAACCAATTTCAATCATAAAAATATCCTCCAAACTATGATCAAAGCATCAAAATATTGAAAAATGGTACAAACTTAACATCAAAACACTCATCCTAACGTATTAAACTTTGTTGAAATTGAGATTTGAATGTTGAAGTTTGTTCCCTAAATCAAAGCTGTTTGATTTTGACTCTGAATTTTGATGAAATTGATAAGAAAATAAAGGGAAAGAGAAGCATGCATGCACCTGTTTCATAGTGCTTTAATTAACAAGTTGCATGTAATAACATTGACAAAGGGGGATGCTTTTCCTCCCCCTTTTATATTATACTTCTCCTTTCCTAGTACTGTCAGTCTTTGTCCCCTCCCAATGTATTTCATTCATTTTATTTCACCCTTCTAAACTACACTCATTTGAGCATAATTTAGCTGTTAATGCAATCGTTAGTTAGTCCATTAATCTATATATGCTATACAATCTTATTTCACGAAAAAATAAACGACACCCACAAATCAAAAATCTCACTAGATTTAGTAATGTCAACTTTCACTCCACTGATGCACGAGCCAACACAGTTCAATCATATATTTGACTCAACTGAGTCATTAAATAACCGATTAGCACAAACACAGAAGTCTCCTTTAAAAACTGATAAAACGAGGATGAAACTTGATTTGATGTAAGAGGAATAGTGGGAATAATTGCATAGGTAGTTTTCCCTAATGGCCTAATTTCATTTGGGTTTACAAGAAAATGGTAAAAATTGAAGTTGGGTATGTGAGAGGGAAGAATTCAAAAGGGTGACCAAAAAAATGAAGAATCAAAACATGGGTCATAAAATAGGATACCAAATCAAGGATGGATAATGGCCTTTCTTGGATACTTGACCCTACAAAATAAGGACCCTTTGAATGGCAATTTTGCAGCTCAGTATCTGAAAGCTGCATATACATATATGTGTATATATATATATCTATATATGTATATATATGTGTGAATAATGAAGTCAAGAAAGAAATAAAGAAGATGAACAGGAAATTACATAGGATTCTTATTTTACTTTGGAAGATATTCTTTTGGGGGTTGAAAATTAAAGTAACGATGATCTTCAGTTGCTATCGTCATCGTTATCTTGTTCGACAAACCTATATTTCCATCGTCATCTCTTACAACAAAATTTGTATTTATGTTGAAACCTATGTGTCCTTTCGGAGAATTGAATGTTGGTATCTGCATAATGTTGATGATTTAATTATATGATGTTGATAAAAATATCAATGTTGGAAATAAAATCTTATATGTTAATAAATTTGGAATTTTTATTTGGTGCTTTTTTAAATAAGTCATCCATCTTTATTAGTACTATATTATTATTATTTTTTTTTTATCTGGACTTTTCTATTGATGTTTCTACCTACTCGAGAAAACGCTACAAGTTTGTAGAAGGCCGTTTATCCATCTATCTAAGAAATGTTTCGTTCTCCTCTTTAACTGAGATCTCACAATCCAGGGGCCCAACATCCTCACTGCACGCTGCTTGGTGCCTGGCTCTATGTTTCGCTCCCCTATCCAACGAAGATCTTACAATTCAAGGGGCCCAACATCCTCACTGACAGACACATCGTTAGTAGATATTGTTCATTTTTGCTCATTACGTATCATCTGTTAGAGAAAGATTTCCGTACCCTTATAGGAATGTTTTGTTTCTTTTTTCAACCGATGTGGGATCTCACAGTTTAGGGCCAACGTCCTCGCTAGTACAATGTCCAATGTCTGACTCTGATACCATTTGTAACAACACAAGCCGCGATTTTAAAACGCATACTAATTATAATAAAATACTTAGAAACATAGTATATATATATATATAGTGAAAATAGGATTTAAATGTACTTGTTTTTGCACATCTATACAAAGACATATTTTGAAGCAACTTTCCCTTCATACTTCACCATTATTATCAATTATAGCCTCTCTCTTTGCACACCTTCAAAAGCTCTCTATATATAAATGGACAGAGTGATAATTCTCTTTATTGGATATTAATTTCATATCCTAAAATCTATTTCAAAATAGTTTTAAATCTAGAATACAATGTCTAACCTCAATAACCCATTAAAACTCAATAATTATTTTCGATTATGTCCAAAATTATCATGTTTTTCTGACCGATATTGTTCTCTTTGGGTTTTTCTTTTTGAGCTTTCATTCAAGGTTTGTAAATCGTGTGTAAGAGAGGTTTCCAAACACTTATATCTCCCTAACCGACGTGAGATCTTACAATTCACCCCATTGGGACCCAGCGTCCTCACTAGCACGCGTTTCACTCTCTAATCTAATTTGATATTAATTAACTTGAAATATTGAGCTTCATCTTCAAAATAGTGAAGGAATCTTCCAATGAGAACATACCTCTAACGATTCAAGCCCACTGTTAACCGATATTGTTTTCTTTAGGCTTTCCCTTTCGGGCTTCCTTAGAAAACATGTATGATACGGAAGGTTTTCATACCTTTATAAATAATAGTTCGTTTTCTTCTGAGTATCTCACAATACCCAATAAGGCTATTGGGAAGGGTTTTGTAAGTTTGCATGAGTAAACAGAGGGTCTAATTCCAACCAATTTGTGGGTCACTTTTCAGAGAACCTTTTATGGGGTACCCCTTCTTAACTTTTACCCATAACATGAAGAAATGGGAACCCTAACACTCTCTCTCTCCCTATAATTTTGTTTCCCCTAATTTCTCTAATTTGATCTTTCTTCTTAATAAAAGCTAAGTTGGATTAAGGCCTTCATTAACCTCTTTAATTTCACACCAACAAAATGGTAATATGAAAAATTTCAATCTACTTTTCTCCTTTAAATACTTTTCCTATAAACCAAACCCTACACCTTTTTCCACCACACCCTTCACTAAAATCTGATCTCCCTTTTCTCTTCGTGTTCTTCCCTCAAAGTTGAGCTCACCCAGGTTTGTTTTCTTCAAAATCTTCAAACCCCATCTTCAAAGTTTGAATCTTTAGGTGATTTTGTGGCAGATCTAGTGACCAAAACCAAAACCCAAGTCTTTTTTTTGTGTGTTCTTTGGTTCAGATTTCAGCCACGGAGTTCCCAAGCCAAGCTGGAGAAGGATCTGCCTCTTCCCACAAAAAAATGGGAAGAGGTAAGATTGAAATTAAACGAATTGAAAATACCACAAATCGTCAAGTCACCTTTTGCAAGAGAAGAAATGGTTTGCTTAAAAAAGCTTACGAGTTGTCTGTTCTTTGTGATGCTGAAGTTGCCCTCATCGTCTTCTCCACTCGTGGCCGTCTCTATGAATATGCCAATAACAGGTTTCACAACTTCAAATTCTTCCTTCAAACAACAAAAAAATTAATCATTTCTATCTGAGCTATACAGATCTGTGGTTAAAGCTTAGGGTTTAACCTTAATTTTTTTTTTTTTGAGGAAATTAATGAATCCATGTTTTTAGGGTTTTTTTTGGCTAAAAATGTCATCCATCTATAATCCGTCACCCTAACCTGTCTGTCCCAGATGATGGTGTCATCGCCCTCATTATTTCCATTTTTTCACCCTTTTTCATTACTTTTAATGTTCTTGCTCAACTTTGCTTGGAAAAATCTGATTTTTTTCAAATGGGTTTGTTAGATAGCGTTTGATTTTATCTGGGTTTTTGTTTTTCTTCTTAATTTGTTTTTCTAAGCTTTGAATTTATTATTTTATCCTCTGATCTTAAGAGAATTGCTACAATTCAATTTCTTGATAATCAACTCATCTTGTTTAGTAAAATTAATTTTTTTTATATGATATTTGTTTTGAATTTTTAGGGTTTAATACAAAATATAATCAATTTCTTATTTACAATTTTGGCAGGTTTTTTAGTGTAGAAATTAATGAATTTTCCACACAAATGATCAAATTATGACAAAAAATTTTAAAAATTAAAAAAAAAAATTGAGAATGGATGAATAGTAATTAGAATAATTAAAAAAATGGAAAATAGTATTTTTTGTGGGTTGTACAATAATTAAATGAATAATATTAATACCATTTTCTTGCAATGTGGAAGGACCGTTCTGCCCTCTCAAACTTTAATTTGTAGCATAGAAATAGAAAAAGTTGGGAAATAGCTTCCTCTTCTTCATAGTTTCATATTTCATGCCTTTCAATCTCTCTCTCTCTCTATACCAATTTAGCTTCAGTCAACTCACAACTGGTATTCATATTAATCAAATCCGACAAGAAATTATTGTATTTTTATTATTATTATTATTATTATTATTATTATTATTTTGGGGAAATTTGAAAAATCCCATTTGAAATATTATTGATTTTAGGTTTGGGAGAGTGGAAGGGAAAGTGTGTGTAATTCATTTTCTTTTGCAATGCAAAAGAGAATCATTCTATTTCTATGAAACTTCGATCCTCTCCCCCTTATCACTAATTTAGACCCTTTTTTTCCCCTCCCTTTTTAATGATTTTAAAACCCATCAGACCCATTTATGATAGCCTCTCATTGATGCAAACAAATAGCTTAAAATCTTTCGACAAGAGCATCAATAACACGTTTTGTTAGATCCCACGTCGATTATAGAGTTACTTATAAGAGTTATGAGGCTTACGGCGATATTTAACGAGCTAAAACAGACAATATTTACTAGGTGTTTACATGTTTATGGGTATCTAGGAAGCTTAGATTTACGAAAATCATGTATTAGAGTACATATTTATCTGAGAATTACGGTGATATTAAGGGGCTAAATTGGACAATATTTGCTAGCTGTGAATTTCGATTTAGAAGTATGGATTTGTTCGAGAATTAAAGTGGATGAAGAAGAAATGGGGATGAATTTGAGAAGCATTGTCGAACGAGGAGGATTTAGAATTTAGGGTTTCGGGTTTAGAGTAATAGAAAAATGAAAAGAAATATAAAATAAGGTGGGGGGGTGTTTGTTCACACTGCAATCATGGTCGACGAAATTAAGGTATCACATGCCACCACCCATTTTCTTGGAATCCCTCCTGTCGGTTTTATTAGGTGTGATTCTCTTTCTTTTATCTATATATAATATTATATAATATTAAAGTATTTATATAATTATATTTAACATAATGTTTTTAGTTTATTAAATTTGTGGGTAATATATTTGTGAATGAATGGTTAAAAATGAGTACAATTTTTGCAGTGTTAGAGGAACCATTGAAAGGTACAAGAAAGCATTTGCTGACTCTTCCAATTCTGGATTATCAGTTGCAGAAGCTAATGTACAGGTAATTACATGTTTTCTTTTTTTTTTTTTTTAAGGAACAAAAAAGTTAAAAACACAGATGAACAATTAAATATGAATTTTTTTTTACAGTTTTACCAGCAAGAAGCATCAAAGCTGAAGAGACAGATCCGAGAGATTCAGAACTCAAACAGGTTTGTTAATTAAAGTTCCAAAACACACACAAAAAAAAGAGTAAGTTTTGTATGAATTTACAGTGTGAATTTCATCTTGCTCAGGCATATTCTTGGTGAAGCACTCAGCTCATTGTCTTTAAAGGACCTGAAAAGCTTGGAGGGCAGATTGGAGAGAGGAATCAGCAAAGTTAGGGCTAAAAAGGTCTCCCCTTTTACTCGATTTCTTCAACGTTTTGATATAATTAGATTAAACTCATTACAATCGAGCGTAAGGAAATCTTTGTGTTCGAATCCCATAATGTTACTTTTCGTGTTAAAATCGTATATATTTATGCGTTTGAGTTCACTAGTGATTTAAAATCTATTCGGGTTCAAAATTGAGCGTTTTGATGGTGTGCAGAACGAAACCTTGTGTGCAGAGATGGAATTCATGCAAAAGAGGGTACGTATATAACATAATATACGAGATTATTTAGAATGATTTTTTAGATACTTAAAAAAGGGTTGAAGTTTTTCTTGGTGTAGGAAATGGAGCTTCAGAACCACAACAACTATCTAAGAGCACAGGTCAAATTCTTCACCTTTTCTCCTCGATAACACAAATCCCTCAAGAACAAAATACTCCATTTATTTCGATTATGTTGATACGTCACATTATTTATAACATCATTCACATAAATTTAGTTCGGTTTTAATAGATTGCTGAACATGAAAGAATACAACAACAGCAACAAACGAACATGATGCAAAGGGGAACGTATGAGACAGTGGGAGGAGGGCAGTACGAGGAGAACAGAAGCTATGGCGGCGTGGGGCTTATGGATTCCGACACCCATTACGCCCATCAAGACCATCTCACAGCCCTTCAGCTCGTTTAAGTGTATAACCCTCCAAACCAAAAAAAAAAAAAACACAAAAAAACACAAAAATCTTGTTGTTGTTATTATTATTATTATTATTATTCTGAATCTGCAACCAACCAACCACCGAGGATGTCAAATAATACTGCCTTTTGAAGCTCTCTGCTTCTGGCTGAGATAATCTCATGGTATTTATTTTTGTGTAGTGTTCTTATGCTTCATGCTACAATCAAAACCCTCAACATAGACTCCTTTTTATATATATATATATAAATATATTATAAAACTTTTTTTGTATTTGTGATATTTACTCGTTTCGGGTTATGATTTGTTGATGTAGTTGTTGGGATACGATTGGGTTCGAATCAGTAATATGCTCGACCCAAATTATAAATTTAGTGTATGTATTGTGAAATATTGTAACGACTCATGCCCAAAATTTAGATTAGAATTTGGAATCTCGATTCAACATGGATGACCTGGAGATTCCTCTTAAATCTTCTGCGACATGGCAGTGTTACTTACTCTTTGTAATTTTCAGGAGGTCGCCTAACATAGAATTGATGAAGTAAGACACGTTTAATCATGAAATTCTTATGATTGAGCCACTGAAAAGGAATGTGGACTTTGTTTAGATGTGGTCTCGATTGATTGAGGTAGATAGAGAAATCGAGATATTTATAATATAAGATTTGAGAGACATGAGACTACACTATATAAGTATACAAGTTATTTTGATATTTTCTATATTGTAAACCCTAAAGTTTAGAATATGCTTTTATTTTATTCCGTTGTTATCTTCAACGCCATTTATAGAAGGATGATGATGTGACATCAGTATTATTCTTTTAATGACAGTTATATCCTAATAAATCGCTATCTGTAATTGTAACTGTTTAAAATTAAGTTACTACGACAATATTTTATTAACCCATTTAAAATTATAAGAATTCAATGCACCTGAATTCTCGATTAATCTTACGAGAAAACTACACGATCCTACGACATATGACAATATGTGTTGTCTAATAAAACTTTGGTGCATATAGCAATTCAAAATCTCCTCCCCCACTTTCTCTCTTCCATAAGAACACCATGAACGGTGGGTCCTTTTCACTTTGCCAATACCCAAAAAGCTCTCATTCCAATAGGCCTTCAACACACCAACCAAACAACAATAACAACAAAATTTGTAAGGTTGTTTCCCATTTACTTATAGTGCGCAATTAGATGCCTTTCACATCAAAAACACGAAGAACAAACAAGAACGGATCGAAATGATTTTCTCTTTCTAAGTGCTTAAAAAAGGAAAAATTGTTCCAAATCAACTCGATATTAGGTAGAGTTTGATTAAGATATCTAATCTTATCTGTTCGTCATTGAATAATCTTATCCTAACCTTCCGCTCATACGAAGTCAACAAATAAAATACAATATATATCCTCTAAAACTCTGATTCTATTGCTATCATATTTTTGTAGAGATTAGTCTGAAGAGACTGAAGGCGGGCTAAGCCTTCTTCCCTCTTAGACCATGTAAATGAATAGTTTTGGTTCTAAACTTGGACAACTTCCTTCTCCTCACTACCTTATTCTGCATCTTCTAATAAACTTATTTGAGAAATTTACATGTTTATGCCATATGTTTCGTACCTCCGGCGACCCGATCTCGAGCCACGGCTTGGCTGGACCGCTGAAATGAATGACCGCAGTGTCTTGGAGGATCTCCTTGCTTATTATCTTTAAGGGTCTTTCACCTAATCCAGCCACTTGCCATGATGAATCAATGGGATACATATGATCCTCAAAAGCCATCAAGGAGGGAGCCAGTTCCCCTGGAAGCCACAATGCCAATCCAGAATTGAGATTCTGTAAAATAATAGCAGTGTTTGTCAAGGGTGAGCTATAATTATTCTATTTCATTTGGCATTACAAGAATGGGAACTAACATGTTTGAGCCACTGATGATATTTGGATGTAATGTTCATCTTTCTCCATGCTTCGAGATCGAAGATGTTCATGCCGTGGAGCCACGCACAGCGGTCGGGATCGAAGTTTGATGATATCAAAGGATGGGAGAAGTTGAGGTAGTGGCTGTATGTTCTTCCTGGACAACAACCATCGCCACAGGAAGAATCAAGGACAGCGCCAACAACATTGCCACCAAGGTCCATGTCCCATAAAGAGGACATATCATGTTGCACGACAATGTCATCGTCCAAGAACACGACCTTCTTCAGATCTGGAAACAGCTGAATGAGACACATTTGTAGCTTTAAATCAAGGGGTGAACAAATCATATGCACAAAGTTCAGTTAATATGTGCCCATTTGGAATGACTATGTAAGTGCTTACCTCATGAACATAAATGCGGAGGTGATTCAAGAGGGAGAGACTGGTGGGGCTAAGAACATCTAATTGTGTTTGATCTTCCCCATCAAACCCGAAGTTAGCTTCTTTGAAATCATTATAGTAACGCTTCCAGATCAAGCGATGAATCTCGAACATATCATGAACTCTGCTGTTGACATCCTCGGACCAGTCGAATTGGTGCAGTCCCTTAACTTCAACCACCACAGAATCATGAACTGAATTGGTTGCAAACCAGGCGTGCATTGGGGTGTATGTTTTCTTGTCAGTGACAATGTGAAAGACCAGCTTTCGAGGGTCGGCTGAGTTCCGAACAGCGGACGAGACGACAACAGAAGCGGCGAGGATGTTGTCGGTCAAGAGAACAACGTGACGAAAGAAGGGGTCGGTAAGGCGAGAAACATATTCAGGCTGTGGCAAACGAGCTCGAGCTTTGGCGTTAACAGCATACTCTTCGGCTAGTTTGAGAGAGAGACAATGAAGGCCCTTTGGAATGCCATGTGATGCTAAATGCCAATACACAGATTCACGTTTTCTGGCAGATTTGAGCTTTTGTTCCATAGCTTGAAGCTGCCATGGAAGATGTCAATAAGAAAATGAAGGGCTTGTGTTTGATTAAAGGGAGCAGAATGATATGAGGATTACCATAGCTTTAGTCTTGAATGCGAAGGCCCTCATGTCCTGTGGTTTAGAAATCATGTCTTTGACAAGCTCGTTGAAGGATCCCACTCCATCTCCATCGCCACTCCCCACAGACCCACTTTCCTTTGAATCCACCATTAATCTTAAGAATTCCTCGCTCAGTCTCTGTCATTCATATTCACAGCCAGAACAAAATACAGAGTCGGTACAAAATCCAAAAGAAAACCTCAAAAGGAACTATATCGGTTAACAGTGGGCTTAGCTTGAACGGTTACAAATGGTATCAAAATCAAACACCAAGTAATGTACCAGCAAGGAGGCTAAACCCCAAAAGGAATGGACATGAGGCAGTGTACTAGAAAGAACGTATTGGGGAGTCCACATCGATGGCTAGCGAGGATGCTGGACCCTAAAAGGGGTAGATTATGAGAACGAAACATTTTTTATAAGGGGGGGAAACATCTCCCTAGTTGACGCGTTTTAAAATCGTGAAGCTAATAACTATACATAAATAATATCTATTAGTAGTGCGCTTGGACGGTCATATCTAGCACCCAATACGTAACCATAATCATTTTCTCTGTTTTAAGAGATAATTTTTCTTGAACACTGATTGAGGCATCACAATCAGAGCGACGTGGGTTGAAAGATATTGAAATAGAAGACAATATTATTTATTTTTCCAAGCTCAAGTGGACCAAAATCAAATGATTGCTAGCTAGTAGCCACATGTCCCAAAAGCTGCCTACTGCTAAATGGAACAACAATTCATTTCCATTTTTTTAATCACAAAAAAAAAAAAAAAAAAAAAATTGAAATTGAATTTGAGTAAATTGAAAGCAATTTACTATTAATCAGTGCTATTTCTACCTTGTTTAGTAATATCTTATCATCGATGGGTCTTAATAAAAATGGCTAGTTGACAACATTTACAACCTTATAATGTTTGAACTCAATATACAATATTGGAGGAATTTTCGAGTCAAAAAGTAAATATATTTTTTAAAAAATGTATACAATTATAACAAAATCTAATTTAATATATTAGTTTAAGATTAAAATAGTTATCTAAAATTATTTAAATTAAAAAAAAAATGAATTGGCATATGGAGAAGATGCATTCAAGTTCATGGTACTATAAATGCATTTGTCAGTTTATAGGAAAGAGTATGAAGTAGTTGGAGAAACGTAAAATGTGGAAATCCAAAAAAAAAAAGAAAAAAGAAAAAAAAAAGCGGAGTGGAAGCTTAGGGGTATATTCGGAATTAAGATGGAAAAGAGGGAGAGAACTAACCGAAGATGCGTCGTCATTTCCGCTGAAAAGCGTCCATCCAGAGCAGTCTGCAAAAAGATAAACAGTTAAGGAAGGGGATAAAGTAGTAATTAAATCGAAGGACGGGGAGGAAGTTACCGATGGAGGAGGAACACGCGGCGGCGGATTCGAGGACGAAAAAGGCGATTCGAAGGAAACAGAACGGGAGAACAATTGCGAGAGTGAGGAGGAGAGGCAAGATTGAGCGAGTGGAGATTCTACGATTAGGCACTGTGGACGGTGGAGGCGGCGGAGGCGGCGGCTTGAGGGCGGCGGAGTTGGAAATCGTGAGTTTCTTAATGCCGGTGGTGGAGATATAGAAGTTCATCGTGGTGAAGAATCCATTCAAGGCGAGAAGAGGATGGAAGTGGAGCAACGACTCGGGCTTTTTTTTTTAGAGAGACTCACGGTTTCACACTCTGCCGAACTCACCAGCTATGCCCAACTGCCCTTTTATGTCTTTTTTTTTTAAATATTTTATTTTTTTTATTTTTTTATGAGTACTGTCCACATTATGCTTTTGGAAATATAAAAGGAATAATTTTAAATCTCAAAATACCCTAAATCCCAATAATTTGTTTTTTTAAAATCTAATTTATACATATTTTAAATAATTTAACCTTGGTAAAAGTATTAAGAAATAAAAAAAAAGGAGTACAGAAATATTACCCTTGTTTTTTACTATTATTTACGGATCTGCCATTGGGTGTCCATTTGCCACCGACACACTGTGTTTCACTCTCCTTTAGCCACTCCATTACGCTTGCCTATAACGCCGGAGCCAAAGGATTCCTTGTTTGATTATTTCAATTTTTCAATTAATACCAAAAATAAATAATATAATCATTAACTATTTTAATGAAAACTTAATAATAATGTAGATTCTATACCTTTTTAATGGGTATAAATACACCTTTACAAATTTGAAACCCTAATCATAAGATTCAATACAAGGAAATCTTAGCTTTATTTTCCATGATTTTTTTTCAATGAAAATTTTAGTTTTAGAAATGGATAAAAAATGAGTTATTTTTAAAGTTTATTGCCAAATTAAAATGAGTGTTACATTTATATATATATATTTCGTTTGCAAAAAGAAAATAGGAATGGGGGATTAAAAATATTTGGAAGTTGGTTTAATGAGGAGGTCCATTTAATTACTTTGTTTTTATTAATAAAAAAAAATTGATTAGTTTCTTAATTTATAAGTCAAAAGAATGGCATTGATAGATATATATGGAAATGGGAGCAGCCGTTGCTATCCTGCATGCAAATTTTTTTGGCTACGAATATTTTATAAATACAACTTTTTTTTTTTTTTTTTGAATTGTTGTTTATATTTAATTAATCTTATCTGACCTTTTTATTTTCAAATATATATATATATATATATTTTTCATGTGTTAGGTCATAGATTAATATTGAAGTAGCATTCTCATTTATATTACATGAAATATAAAATTTTTATTTTTGTAAATTAATAGAATATCTAGAATATGTAAAATTTGTAATTTTCAGTAAAAAAAGATATTTAAGCTGAATGAAAGAAACAGTAAAAAGGAGTGGGTAAAGTTAGTCCTAAAATCACGGAAGGTGGAGGTTGTGGAACATTGAGTTGGTGTCGGTGAGATTTAATTGGTAAGAAAGTAAGTTAAAGAATTTAATAAATAAAATATTTATTTAATTTATTCTCTTTTAAACGACACCAATTGCCGTGTCGGGTTCCCACCACAATATAGCGTAATTTGAGGTTAACATGGGATGCCGTTGCTGCTGCTTGCCCTAGATTTCATAAATACCCAATTAATGGACACCACGTGGACATTCATTAGATTTGGGGTTTGGGGATTACGTGGCAACTGAATCCACCACTTTCAACGTGTACTTCTTCCTTTCAAGAGAGTTCTCGGACGGCCTTCAAACCATAGACCCTTGTGTTTGAATGTGCCCGGAACAAATTGTGATTTCATGAGATCTCACATCGATTACCGAAAAGAATAAAACATTCTTTATAAAGTTGTAAAAAGTTATTCCTAATATACGCGTTTTAAAAACCTTGAGGGAAACCTCGAAAAAGAAAGCCCAAATAGAACAATATCGAGGGGTGTGCCAGCGAAGACACTGCGCCCCAAAAGGAGATAAATTGTGAGATCCCACATCAATTTGGGAGATGAACAAGTGTGAACGCTGACTCCAAAAAGTGGATTGTAAAATCTCACATAACAACAGCAAGGACGTTGAGTCTGGAATGGATTGTGAGATCCCACATAAGTTGGAAAAGTGAGCCAAGCATTCTAATGAAAGTGTGGAAACTTTCTCCGAAGAGGACAATATATACCCGTGGAAATACTTAGTGCCTAAATCAACCAAGGTGGTTGGTGGGCAACTTCTTATAGAAGATGGAGGATTGTCGTATCCACCACCACCAGCCATAGGCTTCGACGGTGTCGAAGCCGTCGAAGGGTTTGGTGTGGGATAATGCGGTGGTGTTCCTCCATAGACGTGTGATGGTGGTATAGGGCTGCCATGTGAACCTGCAATGCAATGTTGTAAGCCTACTAGTCACTACTATTACAGCATAGCATACTTAAAAGAATGTGAAACCTGTAAGGAGAGTAATAGCTTTTCTGGTCAGGAATGAATGGCGGTGGAGAATACAGGGATGACCAGGCTGTGAGAAACCAGCCCAGCAACCAAAGTGAAAAGGAGAGCGAGCAGAGCAGAAGCTTGTTTGCTTCTCATGGTTTCATCTGTTGCTGTTGCTGTTTTATTGGTGCATTTATAACATAATCAATTGAGAGGGTGGAGGCAGTGGAGGCAGTGGAGACTCAAAAAAAGGGCACTTCAAAATTTGCCAAATTTTGGCATATCATGCAAGAATGCATTGAAAACAACTCAGAAATGCAAGAAACAAGTATAGCTCAAAGACTTGTCTGGTTAATCATCTATAACAGTGGGATTGAACTAAATTGGTTAACTAACAAGATTTGGCTTCAGAAGATCATTTGAAGCAAAAATTTAGCGCCAACCAGTACTTATTGGCTTGGAAAAAACCACCAAATAAACAAACATATCTAACAAAACTGAAGCAGATATGCAGTTCATGAACCTTACCCTTTTGGCTATATTCTGAGTTAAGCCTCCACCCTCAACTATCTGCCTTCGTAGCATCACGATCTATCTTTGCCTTCCATACAAAGCAAAGGCTAGTGCAGCTATGGCAGCAACGACTCCAGTCGAACCTGCAATTACAGGCCAGTTCGAGTTCAACTCCTTCTCTGCACCTTTGAAAGCTGACTTGAGTTCCTCTGCAGTTCCATTCAAAGTATTCAATGCTTTCTCCTTTAATCCACCAATGACTTTGTGTGCTTCCTCTACTTCCTTCTGCAACTGAGCCATATTCAACTCGATCGTTTTCGTTTTCTCTTCCGACTCGTTCAACAACTTTTCGACGTTAAGTTTCTCCTTGATCCACTTATCTAACTCCAGCTCGTTCTTCGTTATCATCAATTCCAAATCCTGGACAACTGTCTTAAGACTGGTGATTTCCCTCTCCCTCGCCTCGATTTTGTCTCTCATTTCCTCCTCCACTCGAACTTTTTTACTCTTCTCCTCTATCTCCTTGACCTCCAACACCCCAACTTTCCTCTCCAATTCTCTGACTTTCTTTTCACTCTCCACCTTTGTTTTCTTCAGGGCTTCCAACTGTTCCTCCATAGCTTCAACCTTTTCTCCCTTTTCCCCCAAATTTTTCCTCAACTCTACGACTTCGGTATTTGCCTCTTCAGCTCCATTCATTGCAGATATCAAATCATGCTGTAGCCTAGCGACCTCAGTCTCAAGCTCCAATGCTCTCGCTGCAACCGATTCTAACACCTTATTTCCCTCTTCAGAACGTTCAAGTTGTTTCTCTATTTCTTTCAGTTGTTCTTTCAGCGACCCCTCTTCACTCTTGAATCCTTCAATCTCCACAGAAACTTTTTTAACCTTATCTTTGAATTCTTCATTTTCGTCAACCAATTTTTTCTTTTCACGCTCCAAAACCTCAATTTTCTGGCTCAGCTCTGCGACCTTTGCATCGCTCTCCCGCTGATCAAAATCATAAAAATCCTCCGTGGTCGGATCGTCCCCCGACGCCCCGCCGTCGACAATGTTAATCTCGTTCTCCATTAATATTTCTACGTTCACATCCCAAATCAGAACGTTAACAACGAACACAATTTCTAAAAAAAGAAAAGCATACCCATCTATATCCAGATGATTCAAAAGAAATGAAGTTCTAACAACTATCGAGACAAAAAAAAAAAAAAAAAAAAAAAAAAAAAAAAAAAAAAAAAAAACACTATACTTACACACCAAGCAAGAGGAATAAAAAATTAGATGAAGAGAAAACAAACCGGAAAAAATTAGGAGAAAGAATCAAGCGAGAAACTGGCGATTAAATGAGAAAACAAAGAGATTCGGCGGTAAGAAAGATGGAAAAATACTGGAAATGACATTCAACAAAACCTGTTTCGTAAGAGAATTAAAAAAAAACGAAGGATCAAACCTTTGATTTCTCTGGTTCAGCGGCCTGCAGAAATCGAATTAGGGTTGCGGATTTTTCCAGCGACAGTCTGAAGCTTTTCTTTCCCAACTCTCTCGGAGGGAAAAAAAAGGAAGTGTGGAAAGGGAAATTGGAGGGAGGGCGAGCAAATATGATCTCTGATAATGGACGGCTGAGAATGGTCGAAGGAAAAGCGCAGAGGTAGTGCGAGGCACGTGCGAACAGGCATGGGACCCGAACAGCTTTTGGTCATGGATTGGGCCAAATAAAAAAAAAAAATCTTTACTTGGGCTCATGAATACGGCCCAATTACATTGATGAGCCAGAGCTGTTTATTTGCCCGGCCCATATCAGAATGGATCGAACGCAGACCTTTTAATTTTCTTTGTTGGGATTAACAAATGGCCGAATTTATTCGTGAACTCTGGAAAATGATCCATCGAGATATTTAAATATTGATTTGAATTTATTAAAGGACTAAAATAGCCCCGAAGCATTTTGTAGAAAAATACGAAAACCGACACGTTTTATGTAATGAGCTAAAACGGACGCAAACACAGTTTAACAACGATACGTAATTGTGAATTCATAGAATCAGACATCAATGACAAATTTGTTTCTGTATTGGGGTTTATATAATAAGGTTTCACTTCCGGCTTTGAAGGGCCGAGGTATTATAGTATAGCTGTTTTTTGCATTTTCCTAATGTACAGTTTCTTATTACAAGCTAACTGTGCATTTAAATATAGCCTCATCAATCTAATTTCTTGAGAGCCCACTAACCTCTCTTCCATCTATTCTTACACACAAGCCAGCCGAGCTGACGGCCACCCTCCTCTCCTCTCACTTCTTCTTCTATCATCAAATGCCTTTTTCTATCTGTACGAGGAAGGAGTACTTGCAGGAGCATCTCTCACTGTGACCAACATTTACTTACTTACTAGTACATCTTCGTCATGCTATACTGACCAGCAATCACCTTTCTTTGAGCGACCGATGTGGTGGTGGCCGTTGCTGCACCCAGACCACTGTATTGGGCCGCCTTGGCCTGCAGAAAGTTCGTGTCGATGGATATTTGGTCCTTGAGTTCGACCTTGTTCACTCCTGCTCGTGTCATGTAAAAAGGGTTTGAGTCGATGCTGATGGCTATATCTGATCCTAATTTGGAAGCCATGCCACACTGGGATGCTTGCTTAGTGGCTCTTAATGAAATATCCAGTTTTGTTTCTGCTGCAGATCTTTCTTGATTTCCAGCAATGGGTTTTTGGTAGTGATATGTAGGAGGAAGAATGGCTCCTCTGATCAACGTTCTTGGATCATATGGTTCCTTCACTACCCTCCCATTCTCATCGGCTATTACTGGTCCAACCACTCTTCCAGGCTTAGCTGCTGAAGTGAAACACGGTCGAGGAATCGGTAAATCTGATCTTTGAATGGTCAAAACATATAAAGATAAGAAAAGTTGCACAAGTACCAATCGGGATTTTCTGTGGTGCCTGCATGGTCCTTGATATATTTGTTAGCCGTCCTTCACTATCTCGGGAATTCTTTCGGTATGACTCTTCGGAGATCTTCACATCTTGAAGGGATACATTATTTATTTGGTCCTTAGAATAGACCGGGTTCAAGTGTACAACTGTTGACCTGGTTATATCAGACATCCCATGTATCACATGATAATTGAATGATACAAAACAATAATGGAGTACTTAAAAGATCAACCATAGTAAGATCCCATATCAGTTGGGGAGAAGAACAAAGCATTTTTTATAAGTGTGGAGAAACCTCCCTAGCAGACGCGTTTTAAAACCGTTATGCTAACGGCGATACGTAACAGGCCAAAGCGGACAATATCTACTAGCGGTGGGCTTAGATTGTTACAAATGGTATCAGAGTCAGCACGAGCCGATGTGCCAACAAGGATGTTGGGCCCCAAAAAGAGGCAGATTGGAGGGTTCCACATCAATTGGAGAAGGTAGCGATTGCCAGTGAGGACGAGTAAGGACGAGAGACAGGGGGTGGATGGTATAATCCCACGTTGGTTAAAAAGGAGAATGAAGCATACTTTATAAGGGTGTGGAAACTAATTCCTACCAAATGCGTTTTAAAAACCTTAAAGGAAGCCTGAAAGGGAAAGCCCAAAGAAGATAATATCGGTTAGGGATGGGCTTGGGGTATTACAAACCATACACAAAAATCTGAGATGGCATGTGTTCAGGATGATAGTTGTTGAGATCCATCACCCACCCCGGTATGATGTTCATTTGGTATTTCGATTTTATGTTTGCTATACGACACATGATCCATAGAAATGCACAGATTCTCAATTTGTAATACTAGCCAATGGATTTAGATTATTTCTAACAGCATCAAAGGTATTATACTTATTTTCTACTGACAAGGAAGCAAAAAGCACAAAATTCTCTTGAGATGAAAGAATCATATTTACCTTGGAAGGGATACATGCTTCCTGTCAAGAGGAATAACCGGCGCACTTTTACCACCATTTTCCTCGAGATGTGCAAACTGCTTTCTAAATTGGTCGACAGCACTGCACATATATGCACAATAAATAATAAGAAGAAATCTAGAGGATAAGATAATTATATTATGAGGATGATGATCACAACCTTGGATATAGAAAATTTGTCCTCTCAGTCCCATTCATGTAATCTTTTAGTAGCTGAGGGTGATATTCTAGTATCTCCCGGAAGATTAGCTCTTGAATGTCTTCTTTTGTGACCCTCCGCCTCTCAAATTCAAATTCCATCTTTGAGATTGGCTGGCAGGAAGGTTCCCTCTCAATTTTTGCCAATCCCTTGAAGTATGGATCAGCCAGTGCCTGGCACAAAAGACCGAGGCAAACGTTTCAACTTTCCCCAATATAACCATATATAAAGCGCACTTTTCAAATAAGCATATTCAAAATAGAGTAAAGATTTTATAGGAAAATGCAAGACCTCTTCAGCAGTCGGCCTATCTTTTGGATCGAAAGCAAGCAACCTTTCTAGAAGTCTCAGCGCTAAAGGATCTGCGTTCGGAAACTTTTGAGCAAATGGCACCGGCTGCTTTTTCCTCATAGTAGTTAAATATCTTCTAGCCTTGTCATTGCGTACCTACTCATTCATCAACAGAAGAACCTTGTTAACTACAGAACATTGCTAGATTCGTGAATGGATTCAAAACCAAGGAATCTTGTAGAGCATAATGTGGGAGTTGAAGAATTTGTCTACCCTGGAGATTGTATCTAGTGAAGGAGTTCCAAGGAGATCTGCCATCAAATCAAGCTGGTGAACGACGTTTTTACCAGGAAAAAGTGGCTTCCCCATTAAAACTTCAGCAAATATGCAGCCAATGCTCCATATATCAATTGCAGGTGTATACTGTATACAAACAACAAGTAATGAGTTCACTCAGGAAAAAGAAGTCAGAAGATTAAAGACCAAGAAACGAAGTCATCGGTAATAAAATTTGAACATATATCAAGAAAAGCATTGGATAGTGGTCTCACTTTTTACAAATCATTTGCAATATCTAGTATTCTATATACAGCACCTGAGCAAGTGACAGTCTCGTCTAGTAAGTAACTGAAAAGAAACTCTAGAAAAAGCATACCTTAGAGAAAAATGAACCACAGAGCTCGGGAGCTCGATACCATCTAGTAGCAACATAATCCTATGTTATCATCAATACAAAACGCTTTAGTTTTTATCATTCAAACCAAGAACACAAGAACACCATTAGAGTATTGACCAAACTAAATTCTTTCCAAAGCGTGGTAAATCTCGAGGAAATGACATACCGTCCAGAAAATTGTCGTTGGCGTGTCACTGAACGCAACTCTTGCCAATCCAAAATCACATATTTTAAGTTTACAATTTGAATTTGCCAATATATTCTTTGGTTTTAAATCTCGATGGTAGACATTAGCTGCAAAATGAAGCTTTGAGTCAGATACGCCTAAAGAGGATGAAAGCAATTAGCTTAAGGCTGTAAGATCGAAACAAGATAATAACAACACTGAGCCAGCCCACACAGTAAAGTACCAAAACAAATCAAATGTCAGAACCTGTATGGATATATTTTAATGCACGAAGAAGTTGGTAAAGGAAAAACTGGTAATGTTCTCGAGTAAGATCATCATTAGCTTTAATAACTTGGTGAAGATCTGATTCCATCAGCTCAAAAACAACGTAGATATCTTTGAAATCCCTCCGTGAAGGTGGCAGCATAACATGTTTAATTTCAACAATATCAGGATGGCGAAGAAGTCTAAGCAGCTTAATCTCACGAAGAATTCTAACAGCATCAGATATATGCTCAAAAATATTGTGTATCTTCTTTATTGCAACCTTGTCGCCAGTGCGTGTGTCAATAGCAGAACACACAACCCCATAGCTTCCTTTCCCGATTACTTCCTGAATTTTATATCTACTGGCATCGCCATAATCAGAGAAAAACTCCATTTCGGTCGAATTCTGTTGGCATAAACTGATTAGAGAAGAATACCCACAAGAAGGAAAAATTCAATTTCATCCCAAGCTAAATCAGCTAAACAGATCGCATGTATAAAGATGAATAAATAAGTAACTAAAGTTCATCCTTCTGGCAGAATCTGGAAATCTTGCAAAAACCGAAAATCAAAGCCTTCTTGTAGCAAGAAACACAAAGGATTTCATTAATCAGGTATTCAAGAGAGAGATTCACCTTTTTGCCTTGATCTTGCTGCATCCTGGGCAAAATGGGGGGAAAACTCCAGATTCTCAAGCAAGAACAGCTTCAAGAGTTCTTAAAAAAAGTCACTAAAACCAAGCTGAATCCGATTGGTTCTCAAAAACTCAGCCACATTCGTGCGGCTGTTGCTGGCATACCTACCGGATCACACGCAGAGCAGCGCACTTTTTCCATCGCCCTTCCCCGATCCTCCATCAAACCAAAACCCAATAAGCCCCTTCTATTTTTGCACAAAGAACACCAATGACAACTAGATTTCTATAAGTTCTGTAACAGTCGACATAAAATAGTCAATATACAGATCTAGAAAAACAACAATTATCTTCCAAATTCCACCGCCAAATAAATCCAATTCCAAATTAAAAAGAAGGAAAGACAGCAAAACAAAACCCCTCAATCTCAATTTCCCTTTACAATTAGAGCGGTGAGATAAGTCGATATCCACCGACGAAATGGAAGCTCCAGGATCTGCACCGCACCGACAAAAAAAAAATGGTGGAAAGAGAGAGAAAAAATCTAGAGAGAGAAAAGTCCAGAGAGGAAATGGGAGGGAATATCCGGAGATATAGAGAGTAATAAATTTAGGAGTGATTATGGAGGCTGGCCTTGTTTTTTTTTTTTAATTTTAAAATTAGAAAAATAATAATATAGTATTATAACTCTGGAAGGAATAAAAATATTTTTTTTACATAAATGACGAATTTAAATTCATTTATTTATTTATTATTATAATTATTATTTGGTAACTTAGTTTTTTTTTAATTTGTTTGCTTCCCGTTAATTTCATACTACGAAAGGCACGCACCATGCATGTTAAAAAGGGGGAAAAGGAAAGGGAAGGGTAAGATGGTAATATGAGGAGAATGTGAGGCTATTTCGGGAAGAATGGCCTCTTTTTAATTTTGAGTGAGAAGGGAGATTCTACGGTGCGATTCCGTGGAGTGTCCGAATATTGGCACGTCATACTGACACGTGGTCTATTTTTCCAGCGTTGTCATTGCCCAGTCCCCCCCTAGAGGGTCCACTTTGGACGTTCAGCTGTCATACACTTTCCGTACTCCCGCGTCGCAGCAAAATTATTTATTAAATTAAGACTTTTTTTTAATAGTAATAAAATAAAATATTAACACGTGTGGGTTAATTAGGACATATTTAAATATTATTTTTGTTTTTCAAATAATATTTTTATTAACAAAGATGTTGAAGAAGCATGAGTAGATAGAACACCTAACTCCAAACGTCGACGTTTCATCCAACGTGTTAAAGGGCATAGTAATTAAAGTTGTAATATTAAAATCTATTTATCATATAATAAATAAGTATATTAAATATAACATATTTCAATGATTGTAATTATTTAAACACCCCAAAAGGCTTTTGGAAAGCTTCTTTGAGATGGGTTTGTTGTGTAAAGGGTAGGCAGGAGACAATCAAGGCGAGTGGAAGATTTCCCAATGAAAACATTGGAAATAAAAATAATATATATATATATATATAAAATGAACATAGAATTATAAATATATTGATAATTGTTTTGGCCTTATTGTGGATATTCCACTCAGCAATCATTTAGGGCTATAAATGGCAACCATTGGATATCACCAATAAGCAACATTTTAATATTTAAAAAAAAAAAAAAAATCTAAGCAAATAATAGGAATAGGCGTGGGTCCCACCAATTATTAATTATTAATTATTAATTAACCTTTCTTTTTATTATTTTTGACTGAATTAATGACATACTATTTATGACAATTGGTGAGTTTATTAACCCAAGTGGCCGTTACATTCTAGAAATGTATGTATGGAATCAGATGGGGATTTTATTTAATGAAATTAGGTAAGCTAAGATTAAATAATTAATACACAAATTCTGTCTAGGTTCCTTTGACTTCTACAATTATTTATTTATTTGTTATTATTATTATTATTATTATTATTATTATTATATAAAATAGGAGGAAGAATATAGTAGCGTAAGAGCGACGTAAAGGCCCAAGAGACGGTGAATTGACGCATTTGCCCTTCCCCTTGCGTGGTGGCGAAAAAAGATAAGAAGGGCCGATGAAGGAATATACCTGGCTTCCGCTTCGGCTTTGCTTCTGTTTGACGATTGTAGGGCCCACATAGCCACGAATTTCAAATGGGCTTTTTTAAGCCCATTAAGCACACCGTTCTTGGGCCTCCAGAGACCCATCAGACTCTCCCTATAAAGAAATTCCGGCCCAACATTACTTTACAAAAATCCTTGAGAAATTGCACAAGTTTCTAGAAAGCAATAAGAAGAAGGAAGAGGGCGGAGGAGGAGGAGTATTTGGGTGCCGACGAGGAGGTGGAGGGGCCGGAAGGAACAGCGCCGAACACGGTGGAGCCGCTTGAATTTGTAGTGTTGAGAACCGATGAACTCGTGCTGCAAATGCAAATGCAAATGCAAATAAATCCAATTTCAACTAACATATTAATTTCATTTCAAAAATTTATTGAGCAAACTGGTTGCAGAGGGCTCACCTTGTTGATGGGTACTCGCACGAGCCACTGCCTGTGACAACATTAAAAAACACAATTATTACTCACCAAACCAAAACCCTAATTACAGAAAGCGATAAAGATAGCTTACTGGGATTAGTGCTGGTGATCACGGCAGTGCCTCCAAAATTACAGCTATTCGGAAGTGGGTTTTTCTGATAATAGCTATTGAAGGCGTAAGAAGCATGATCTCGAACTGAATTTGGGTTGTAGCATCTTCCACCGGTTTGAATCGCGGAGCAATCGGCGCCGCCCATGCCGCAAGCGTAGTCCAGAGCTAGTTGTAAGGCTGCCTGCGATGCGCCGAGATTGGCAATGCACCAGCTGGAGCCACCGGTGGTGGTGGTTGCAGGGGTAAAGCTTGGGGTTGTGATGGTCGGGGAGACGGAATCTGGGTTGGAAGTAGTGGGGATGTTGATTGTTGGGACGGTGGTTATTGGGGTGGTGATGTCCTTTTGATGGGTCGAAGAGGCTGCTCTGTATTTGCCCTGTTTTTGCGTGGGATCTGCTCTTGATGAACCTGGTTTCCATTTGGGGGAAAAAGGTACAAACAAAACAAACAAAACAACAAACCCTTTTTAGGCATTCAAAATTGGAAGTCGACACCATGAAAGGCATAAAAGAAAAGATCCAAGAACAGGACAGAAGAACAAGAACTACGTTAATGGATACATTGATTCAAGAAAACATGAAAAGAAGATGGGCTTATTAGAGTTCTGACCTGGGAAAAAACAGTGAATGAAGAGGAATAGGAACAGGATTAGAGTGGTACAAGTGAAACCCCCATCCATTCGCAGAGACCCTCTCTGTTTCCTCCGCCGACGATCGGAAGGTGGTGGTGGTCGGAGTTGTAGAGGTGGGTGTCTCTGAGATTGAGACACCTATGAAGAAGAAGTGAACACGATTTGTGAGTGGGAACTTGATGCGCCGAGCGAACATTTGAAATGACAGTAAAGATTTTATTAAATTAAATATGGGAGTGGATGGTTCCAAAGCGCAGCCAATGGAAGATGGTAAATAAATAAATAAATAAATAAATAAATTAATTAATAAATTAATAAAAGACTGGAAAATGGCCGATTGTTTTGGAATTTATGTTGGGTATGTTGGGGTGAGGTGGCAAGTGATGTAAGCAATGATGCTGCTGATGTGGATATTTGTTGCTTTTTCTTTTTCTTCTAATCCCGGGTTAATCCAAAAAATGGTACGAAAATAGAAAATTAAAAAAAAAATAAATAAATAAAAGGAAAAAGATTAAAAAATAAAAGTAAAAGCAAAGAAAAGGAAGGAAGGGCAATTGTTTCCGTGCATCCACGTCTCGTCGAAGGCATATTTTCTAATATTTAATTTTATTTATTATGTTTTTTTTCTCTCATATAATAATTATTAATAATATTCATGTGGAGTGTGGTTAGGGAGATGGCGACATTTTCACTTTAATTAACTATTGAAAAGTGATAAACTATGGTCATATGGTCTAAATACTTTGTCTTTATCAGTTTTATCCAATTCCACCCTTTTCAATTAAACTAAAATATTCAATTAATTCCCATTTAATTATATACTCTTCCCACTTTATTAATTTCTAGTCGTTTATTATTATTAATTATTCCTAAAATACCTACCATTTTGACCCACATAAACTCAAGTCAAATATTTTAAAATTAATTTCAACCAGGCTTAAATTTCCAACTGAAATTACCAATAATTCAATACGGTGAATATTTATACTCCTTACTAATAATATAAAATAAAAAAAGGAAAAAGGAAGTGTGAGCAGCAATATTTTGAGAAAAATAAAAGTGGGATTCCAATTTTTTTTTTTTTTTTCTCACTTTTGACCCATTGGGTTCAAGATTGCACTCATTCTAAAGCTGTTGAAGATCTAAATTTCTTTTTTTTCTTTTTTTTTTTCCCTAGAAGTATCGATTGTTGGATGATGAAAGTCCTACATCGGCTAATTTAGAGAATGATCATAGATTTATAAGTGAGGAATACTAACTCCATTGATATGAGGTCTTTTAAGAATCTTTTTTATCATCCATTTTTGGACAAATTCTTACAGTAAATAGAAAGCCCACCATACGATATTGGTCTGGACTATTTGTACATTGCATTTGGGCCTCCAAGCCTATAAATTATTTTTTTTTTAAGTAATAGTTGGAGAAGAAAATAAAATATTTTTAATTAGCGTTATGATTGGTCAACCAGTATAAAACACCCTAAAGTGACACGTCGGTTGGACTTAGTGGGAAGCAGCATTAATAAATGGGCCCACATGAAACGACATCCAACAAGACTTAAGCCCAATATTCCATCGAACACCATTTCTCCACCAATTTATCTTCTTTTTGCCGCCGCACCCCTCAAAAGTACAACAATTTGCAAAAAACTCCCTACATTACACGATTATTATTTTTTAACCCTACTACATAACAGGTGATATTGACACCCTCCTAAATCATTATCACATCCAACCTAACTCATTTTTTCCACCCTATTTTTTTTTATTTTATTTTTATAATTATAATATTTTTCAAAAAAGAATTAAAAATTATAATAATAACACACTGTTTTATGTCATAAATTTAATTTGAAATTCTAAAACATTCTGTGTAAAAGAGAAATGTTGACTTTTGAGGTCGTTAATATCGAAAAATAGTTAGCTGGTTCAATAAAGTGGTGTTTTGATTATCAAACTTTATTTTATTTTATTTATTTATGAATTGTTATAAGGTTCTGACATGAAATGTAATGTCTTGGGGTCACACCCATCAACACATTTAAATTATAAAGATTCCTTCTTTTTGGTAATATTAAAAATTAAAAACAAAAATAAAAACCCCACTTTAGTGGTTGGAGGCTGTTTTTCTTTGGAAGACTGCATCTCTCTGACTTTGAAATTTCCACTCATATTAATATATATTTAATTATGTTATTATTTATCCTTAAACAATCAAAATATTCCCTTAATATTTTAAGTTGATGAATATGTAAAAATATAAATTAAATTAAAATTAAGAGACCTAATTTATAACATCCCCCCATTCACTAAAATTGTGGCAAGAAACACAGTTTTATTTTTACATATAAAAATTAAAATAATAATAATAATTCATATTGAAATAATAAAATTGTAATTGTAAAATAGACAAAATTATAAGTCAATAATGTCAAGCTCTTCCACAGCTGGGTTCATTGATTTTGTTTGGTCACATGCCATGTGGGATCTCTTTCTTTGGTGACTTCCCCACTTTTTTTTTTTTTTTTTTTTTTTTTTTTTTTTAATAATTATTCCATCACTATCAATCAGATTGGACACATTATTATTATTATTATTATTATATTATATATCATGATGATCATCATGCTATATACCTTGTTTCTAACCCTCCCAAAACTCTACATAATGTTCTTCTTCGTCGGTTCTAGAAAGAGAACAAAACATTCCTTATAAACGTGTGAAAACTTCTCTCTAATAAACGTGTTTTAAAATTATGAAACTGATAGTGAAATGTAACGGCCCAAAGTGACTAACAGTGGACTTTGATTGTTAATGGTATCATACCTAGACACGGGACAGTGTGCCAATGAGGATGTTGGATCCTCTACATCGATTGGAGAAGGGAACGAAGCATTATTTATAAGAGTGTGAAAATCTCTCCTCGTTAGATTTTGGGAAAATAATTTCGAATGAATCACGAGTAGTTTTAGCCGGTTGAGATAGGGCCGATATTATTTGATTCGTATCATTTCATGGCTTCCATTGCATATGAGGCTGGTTTTGCATGTCATATCAAAATTTGGTATTTTTTATAGTACACAATTCTGTAATCATTTCATTGCCTTAAATGAATGCCGTTGTAAGAGTGAAAAGATGTATAGTGCACGCACCATGCACCATTTTCATAACTTTTCTTCACTTTCCTTTATGTTTGTTTTCGTAGTTTACGATATTAACTAGTTGCACGTTTCTTTTCTCTATCTCTAAGCAACATGTATGATCCCATCGCAATTATTACCTCCTTGATCTAAGTTACAAAGTCCGTTGAGTTGTTCCTATGTTCGAAGCTACACATTTTGTGTGAGATCCCACATCAGTTGCAGATGAGAACGAAACATTCTTTTATATGCGTGTAGAAACCTCTCCCTAGCACGTTTTAAAAACCTTGAGAGGTAATCTAAAAGGAAAACAAACACTATCTATGACACGCTCACATACATGAACTCAAGAACGAAAAAAAAAAAAAAAATACAAAAATGTAAGAAAGAGTTGCAGGCGTAAAGATTCACAAATGATGAAATTGGATCATAGTCCAATTCATAAGCGTGACAGAGGAACAGTTACAATTATTAATTTCGTATATTCTATAGTTTACAAACCATACACTTGAAAATAATAATAATAATAATAATAATAATAATAAAATAAAATATTTATTATTTTTCTTGAAAAATAAGTTAACTTAAAAAAGAAACAAAGAAAGAATCTCATGGACGTCTTTCTGCATTATAGGTAAATGACACAGTGAAATGTCAGTGACACATCTCTGCCTAACTCTGATAATTTAGTATTGTAAAAACCACAAATTTTTGACCTCTAAACCATATTCTTATATCGATTACGACTCTTCTTAAAATCTTCCACTTAATTAGTCAAATATCATCGTGACGATATTTAATGCATAGAAAGATATTCTAAAATAAATAAATATATATATATATATATATATTAATTTTATGAAAATTTGAGGTAAAGTTCACTTTTTTACATACACCCAAAAGAAATGAAGAAAGAAGAAGCAAATTGAGGGTCATCTTTGTAGCTTCTATTCCCACGGCTCTTCTGGTTCCTTTGATTTTTCAATGTCAAATAATGAAGATCATGAGAAGGATCCTTATTACCCAAATTTTGAAGCTTTTGATCCTTCTAATGTGGGGTTTTACTCTGATTTCTTATATGACTACAACAACTTCCTCTCTACCAACATCGACATATCGTGCTCGTCGTCGGAACCTATTTCTCCAATCAACGATGCTTTGAAGAAGTCTTTGGGTCTCGGAGAGTCGGTGACGACCGGTGAGCATCCATCGACGCCGAATTCCTCGACTACATGTTCATCGGTCGAGGTGGCCGCCGGTGGTAGCGATTCAGCCAAGAGTGGGGAGGTGAAAGTGTAGGTGTTTGATTATATGGGTTTTTGTTTTCTTTTTGAATTCCTGCTAGGGTTTGGTTTTGATTGAATTGAATTGAACAGGGATGGACGAAAAAAGAAGGAGAAAAGAGAAAAAGGGCCAAGATTTGCGTTCTTGACCAAGTCTGAAATTGATAACCTTGAAGATGGGTATAGATGGAGAAAATATGGGCAAAAAGCTGTAAAAAACAGCCCTTTTCCAAGGTTTTTCTCTCAAATTTCTTCACTTTTTTACCTCAAACCCCAATTAGGGTAAAAGGGTTCCTTAAAGTTCTAATCTTTGGTAAATATATCATTTAGATCTGTATGTTTCTATGCCACTTTTGTACAAAATTAGTGTAAAAAAACCAAATCTAGTGGTAAACTTTTATGGTTTGATTTCATAACCCTAAAATTGTTTGTCTTTTGTAGTTTCATAATTCATTTGCGTTCCATTTTAATCTCTAAACTTTTGAAATGCTTCGTTTTTTTAATTTTCGTCGAAAGGGTTTGTGAGTCTTCTAATTTCGATATGATCTAAATCGAATTTGCATTCGGGTTTTCGTGGGGTTGCAGAAGTTATTATAAATGCACGAGTCAAAATTGCAGTGTGAAAAAGAGAGTAGAAAGATCATCAGAAGATCCATGTTTTGTTGTAACAACGTATGAAGGGAAACACAACCACTACTGTCCGATTACACTTCGAGGGCACAATGTGGCCGGAGTTTATCCGCCGTCGGCTTCACCGTCGTTGATTCCGGCGAGAATCTTGTCCGGCGAGTTCTATGGAGGGGTGGATGTGCAGCAACAATACTACGAGGTTCCTGGGTATGAGGTGTTGGAAGATCTGGTAAATCCAAAGCAAAACCCATGAGATTATTATTAATTTGTTGCTTGATGGAAATATGTATGAGTTTATAAGCTTAGTGTATTACACCTAATACTCTTTAATTTATGAACTGAGTGAAGAATTATATTTATTTTTATTTATTTATTATTTATTTTGTGATTATATATTTGGTTTGCATATGTTCCGCTTAATATAAATATATTTGAACATATTCAAATATATTATTAAATATTATATTGAAAAATGAAAACTTTAAAATAACTATTTTTTAAAAGAATAATAATCGGAATCTTCACCTGATCCCCACAAAAATAAATGGAGAATTTAGTGAGAATTGGAAATAAAATAAGTGGCGGAGATTGGACGGGAAAGTCAAGTTTTCTTGTCCTTGCACCCGAGCCATGGATATCTTAATGATTTTTACTTGTATATAAGATCGTTTTGTATATCATTAATTAAAATTTAATTATTTATAAAATATTAAAACAAACTATAGAGGATAATTTTTGCCACTCCAATTCTAGTAAATTTAAGTATAATAGATGTAATTGATGTCGATGAAACGTGACTGTTCGAGTTAATATTAGATGCATCTTGAATTTGTATATAGGAGATGCATATATAAAAAATTAAAAATAAAAATTGAGAAAGAATTTAATTTTTATATGGAAATAATAAGTGAGAGTATTAAATATTTAGTATTGAGAAGTTAAAGAAATGATAGCATATGGTAAACATAAAATAGATAATAATCAAATTATTAAAGTTTGAATTAATTTGATTTGAATTTTATAATTGAATAAAGTAGAAGCATGTTGATTAAATGTTGACTAAGCTAATCACAAACCAACAACCGTTAGATTAATTCGACAGCAAAAAGAACAAAAAAGTCAAAGTTTGGACAGCTTGGAATTCAAACATTGGTCACTGGCCGATTCTGCAACACATATTTTTGTGAATCCCAAGATTTATTTTTGTTTCTTTTCAATCTATTTCTTATGTCCTTTCCATCATACTTCAATTCCTAATTGCAATTTTAATACAAAATTCAAACATAGAAGTATATGAATGAACCGAAGTCATATTCCAGCGAGAGCGATCCTGAGGATAAGATGAAGAGAGGCTTAAATTTTTTTCGCGGAATATATGTGAAAAATGACAAAACATGATAGATGGGCTCGGTTGTTGTGTGGAGATAGACTTCACTCTTATGAAGAGAGGAAGGAACGTAGGTAATCATTTCGCAGGCAGGAGATGCAAGAGAATGTCGAAGTCATCAAGTGTCAAATCTGAATACTGAATCCTGGACATGGGTCATTACAAGGAGAGGATAGACTTCACTTCTTGCTTTTGATTCACAACGATGCTCACTTTCTTCGTCTTGGAAAGTCATGACCTCGTACCAACGAAGATCTATTGATGCTTATGGATATCAAACGTTGAAAGACGAGACACGAGGGAGATGTATAATGATATTAGAAACATGGGAATGGACAAAGCAAACCAAAAGGACCGAGAGTAAGGGTGAGCATGCATAGAACAGCAATGAAAGAGATGCCCAAAAAGGAGAAAAAGAAAAAGAAATTACAATGATGTAAAAGTAAAGAGAAGGCAGGTCGGGCATGGCCATGTCCGGTGGTCCTTCAGACAAGCCTGTACAATCTCTTTCAACCCCTTCTCTCTGTCCCTCTCAGACCCCTTTTGTCTTGTCTTCCGCCCTCTCCCCCCTTTACACCACACTCTTCACAACAAACACCAGAAGCTCCCCACCACCATCAATTCAAACTTCTCTTTACAAATATAATTTACTATGCTCAGTTCTATCCATGGTTTGTCTCTGATTTATGGCTCTCCGATGGCCCACCCGTCGCCTCTGAACCTGATATGTCTTTCATCGACTCGATCTCCAAGCTTATTGATCGGCTTTTTCGGTTCCTTCTATCCTGCACAGTTATATGTAACACATGAACTTTTCCAACAAAAATCCTAATATCACTGAAATTCTTGAAGTCTACACAAATGACACTCTGATATTGAGTTTGATGATACCTCGTGCAGTGGAAATTCGTCGGCTTCGAGCATTCGTACAACTTGACTCATCTTGGGTCTCTTGTTTGATTCTGGATCGATACACCGAAGTGCGACAAGAAGGGCACGTTTTAAAGCACGAGTTGTTGGCTTGGTCTCAAGGTTCGTGTCCACAACTTCCTCTGCTCTCCTTGTTGCTACCATCATCTTTAGCCACTCGACAAGATTAACCTAACAAAGACGCCATTCACAATGTTCTTCAACAAGCAATTGATATTTTACGATCAAATGGTGGTAGCTATTGTTAAACTAGGTAAAATACTTTATGAAATGAGTGGAATAGCAAAAAATATAGCCAGAAACAGAAAAGGTACTTCGATTAAAACTAGAGATCGATTGAAAAGCAAGGATGTGGGGCTCGTAAAAATGATGTAGGTGGATAGGTAGAGAATACCTAAGGGTGCGAGACAAGTCTCAAACAAACCCAACGATTAAGCATTGACAAGGACATGTACAACCATTAAGTTAGGTTATAGTAAAAACATATAACAGCTTACCGCTAGCAGATATTGTTCTCTTTGAGCTTTCCCTTTCGAGGTTGTTCTCAATGTTTTTAAAACGCATCTACTAGGGAAAGGTTTCAACACCCTTATAAAAAATGTTTCGTTCTCCTCTCCAACCAATGTAAGATCTCACAAAACAGGTCAAATAATAACAGATACCTCATTAGAAGGCCGAGCATAGTCCACAGGGTCCCTCCCGGTAATTGCTTCTAGTAGGAGAACGCCAAAGCTATAAATGTCACTCTTTTCGTTCAACAAGCCCGTATTTGCATATTCTGGTGCCACATACCTAAGATTTAAAAAATACGAACTCGATTAGGAATCGTCATTTCATATGGTACAATCGAATGAAACAAACTATCTGTCATACCCAAATGTTCCCATAACTCTAGTTGTGATGTGACTCTCTCCAGAGCCCAAGAGTTTGGCCAATCCAAAATCAGAAACTTTGGCATTGAACTCATCATCAATCAAAATGTTGCTCGATTTGATATCTCTATGAACAACTTTTGGCTCGATTGCTTCGTGTAAATAGGCAAGCCTGCATAAAGTCGATATATTTGCATCTCTGTTAGTTCCTAATGCACCAAGCACACAGCAATTTAGAAGAAATCAACACAAAACTTCGCTCTCGTTTGAAGACTTACGCCTTAGCCGTGCCAAGAAGAACCCTCATGCGAGCCTCCCAAGTAAACGTGCCGTGTTGGCTCATGGCTCCGTGTAGCCACTGTTCTAGATTTCCATTGTTCACATACTCATATACTAGCATCCTACATGAATATAACAGGTAAAGACAAGTTCTAGCAGCCTTTAGAGAAACAATCAAATTTCAGAAAACATAGACAAAATGGAACGTTAAAATACGACTCGTGAAAGCAACTTTGTGAGACCGAAAAAGGGTTCATAAAGTTGATGATGAATTCTTTGGTACCTATGAACTCCTTCTATGCAATAACCGAGCAGTCGGACGAGATTCTTATGACGAACATGGCCAATAGCCTCCACTTCAACTCTAAATTCTTTCTCTGCCTGACCCCTAAATGCATTTCATATCATAAAGACGTTTTCCGAAAACACTACCTTAGAAAACAACATGGTTCGGTGACCAGTAAATCCTTACAGATTATTGAGAAGTTTTTTCACTGCAACCTCAGTGCCATTGATGAGTCTGCCCTTATACACAACTCCATATCCTCCTTCCCCAAGAATATTCTCAGTCGAAAAACGATTCGTAGCAAGCTCTAGATCCCTGAGAGTGAACCAGTGACCCCACCCAAGATGTGAAATTTCTGGCAAGCCAACGAGTGGAGACGGTGGCACAATTCCTCCATATCCACCATGCGACCTCGAAGCCTGCTTCCGAGCATTTCCAGAGCTTCCTTCTTCCCCAGATTGTGAATTGCCAAGTTTTTCGTGTTGATAAGTGGAACTACATTGGCTATTGTTATCAGGTTCACTCGATTTCGTGACAGCCATAACTTCAGAATGTTCAAGATTTCTTTTGACATCAACAGAAAGAAGCCTATTTTCAGGGTGATCATTGGGAATTTGAGTCCCAACCTGATCTATCCTGATATCTTTTGAAAAATTAGGTATCTGGGAAATGGGGAGCTTGTCCATGGATCTTTTAGATTTTTTTCGAAACAGGATCCAGATGGATAACAAACCAAGAATCAAAACTATAAATGCACCAATGCAAATGCATATCAAAACCCACAATGACAAGCCCCAAAATGAAGTCTTCTTAGATAAATGATCATTCAACGAATTCCCGGACGCCATTACCGATCGATTGTAAGCTAAAACTCCAAAGGGAACTTCAAGTTCAACCTCCTCCTAACAAGTTTCAACACATTCCCATCTGGAAATTCATGTATGAGTTAAGAATTAAGAACCTAGCAATAGAGAAACGAGCATACATCAGTACTTTCTTTATACATTTCAAAAGAAACTAAGAACATCATTTCCTCGAACATTGAAACTAAGCCAAAATCAATGTTGAGTTCTTTTCCTTGAACATAGCTATATGTCATCAGTTGCATACCAAATAGAACTAAGCAGAAAATGAAACAAAATCCCATTTGGGAAAACCTAATTTCTCAAACAACGAAACAAGAGAGGAGGGATTTACCTTATGGACCCAGATTTGGGTGTTCCTCCATAACCCAGAAAGGGAAGCAAAGGGAATCGTGTTGAGGCAATGGAGAGGGGGAAAGCATGGGGGGATATGCCAAAATGTTGTCTGAAAGAACTGAACCCAACAACAAATCCAGAGCCCCAAAAAGAGAGAGCAGAAAAGGAGTAATGAAGAAGTAGGGATAGTGGGGCAATAGAAGATGGAAGAGGAGGAGGAGAAGAGGAGACAAAGACAAAAATGTTTGGAGAGGATTGAATAAGATAACTGGAGAGGATTTTAAAGGGTCAGAAAAGAAGAGGTGGATGAAAATGGTTGGTGGGTATTGTAAGGCAAAGCGTCAAGTACAAAGGGTCCTCTCTGCAAGCTGGAAAGGAAGCTTGGTTTGCAATAGAGGAAACCATAGAGACAAAAAACAGTAAAGGAAACGCAAAAGAAGAAGAAGAAGAAGAACAACAACAACAACAAGAACACGAAGAACAAGAGAAGAAAGTAAAGTGAGAGTCAAAAACTAATCAAACCCAGATATTGAAATGCGATTTCAATTCAATCCCAACTCCCCAAACGCCAAATGCAAAGCCCTTAAACCGGTTCGAGTCGGATCTTCGCTGAAAAGCTAAATGGGAATCCATCGAACACCGTTGAGATGAGGGCAGTGGGATGATCTTCATCGTTGATGGTCTAATTGGACAACTGGCTTGTAATGATTTGGAGGAAAAGGAAAAGGCATCACCAAAAAAAAAACAGTGAAAGTAAAAGAAACGGAGTCTGGAAGAAGCGAATTAATACGCTCATCACCAACAAAACAAACAAACAAACAATCAAAATTAAAATTTCTTCCTTTTATAATTTATTCCATCTTAGGGGATGAACTGTTCATTCACACGCAGAATTTGATGCTTTTTGTTTACAAAATTTTGGGTTTCTTTCGATTTGAAGATATGGGTTGAATTCAAAAGAACAGTGGGAATGAATTTGTAAGGAAAATGAAGGGAAATTTTGGGTCAACTCAAGCAATTTTGGAATGGGAATTGATTTGATTTTATTTTTTTCTTTTCTTTTTGCATTTATTGTTTGTGGATTTTCAAACTATAAATTAAAAAAATAAATAATGAACAGTCCATCATCAATTATAGCTGCAATTAAAGGGAAGCCGGCGTGAGAATTGGAATGGACTCAAACCCTTTTGACGAACAAATTTCTTATTTTTTTTGTCAATGTCTATTCATATCATAATAGCTATGTAATGACGACGTGTCGTTTCAATCAGACTGCTGCATGATGAATAATCGACATGCCGACTCTGCCAACACTATCACTGCACTCTCCCACCTCTCAACCTTTTTCCCTTTCTTTTCATCATTTCTTTCCTTCACTAAATTTCTTAAAATATAATTATAAATTGTGTTAAAAAAATAAAATACAAACAATATCTATTAGCGGTAAGTTTAAACTTTTATAAATGGTACAAAACACTGGTCGAAGTAGGACTAGACCATCTTCATAATAGACGCGTTTAAAATTGTGAAGTTGACAATGATATATAATTGGTCAAAGTATAAAATATTTATTTTCATGTTTCTAACAAATTTAATAAGATAAGATAAGAGATAGTTTGAGCTAAGTGATGGATTAACATTTTTAAATAGTTATAAACAAAAATATATAGACTAAATTATTTATTGAATGAAAAGTTGACCTATTAATTTATTATATATAATATAGGTAGTGGGTTAGTTGTCAAAGTGTAACATCGACCCCACTTTTAATTCGATAATGCCCTTCCGGTCCCCTCTAATTTAAAAACAAAAATATTTTTAAACGTTGCGAGATTTAAAAATTATTAAAATTTTATCAATTCAGTTTTTGATTTATAGTTATGATTTGGTTTAGGAGTTTTGAATTTGATTTATGAGAATCGGGAACATTATTTATAAGAGTGTGGAAATCTCTCTATAAATCGTGAGATTGATAGTGATATGTAACGAGCAAAAGCGGATAATATCTAGAGTTATTACAAATGGTATCAGAGCCAAGAACGTTAGACCTCTATTGGTTGGAGAGGGAGAGTGTGAAGATATGTAATTGGCTAAAGTAGACAATATTTAAATTGATAATTTATAGTTTAACTACTATTTAATCTCGACCACAAAAGGCTTGAGAATTCCATCAAGGGACATGAAACACCTAAATATAATGAACATATGACAGAGTCCTCACTTTCCAGGTACAAAGTTAGTGGCGTAAGACCAGGCATTGTTGTTAACAGGGTCAGCCAAATGGTCGGCCAAGTTCTCCAAAGGCCCTTTGCCGGTGACAATGGCCTGCACGAAGAAACCGAACATGGAAAACATGGCCAATCGCCCATTTTTGAGCTCCTTCACTTTAAGCTCTGCAAAGGCCTCAGGGTCATCGGCCAGCCCCAGTGGGTCAAAGCTCCCACCTGGGTATATTGGGTCGGTGATCTCACCCAGAGGCCCACCAGCAATTCTGTAGCCCTCGACCGCACCCATGAGCACAACCTGACACGCCCAAATAGCCAAAATACTCTGAGCGTGGACCAGGCTCGGGTTCCCCAAATAGTCGAGCCCACCTTCGCTGAAGATCTGAGACCCAGCTTTGAACCACACAGCCTCGCCAAATTTGACTCCGTTGCGAGACAGGAGCTCGGGGAAGACGCATCCCAGAGCCCCAAGCATGGCCCATCTTGAGTGGATTACTTCCAGCTCCCTGTTTTTGGCGAAGGTCTCGGGGTCGGCGGAGAGCCCAGCAGTGTCCCAGCCGTAGTCGCCGGGAAATTCCCCGGTCAGATAGGACGGAGGCTCACCGGAGAATGGGCCCAAGTACTTGACTCGGTCTGGACCGTACCATGGGCTTCCAGAGGAGACGGGCTTGGGTCTGCCACCGGTTTTCCTCATGGTGACGCGGGATTCGCCGAGGATGTTGGAGGCGGAGGGGGATAATTTGACGGCTTGGCCGGCGAGAGATGGGGAGGAGAGGGCCATGGATGAAGCTGCCATTTTCGTGAATTGGGGAGTTCGTTCTTGGGGTTTGGGTTAATTGATGGTTTGATTTGTTCTTATAGAAGAGGTCCTTATCTGGATGAGATCTGTATCTGTTTTGTGATTGGCGAAGATGAAAGTGGAAGATTTTTGTGCGATGGACAGTGGGACATAACCTCGCAGTTGGCGGCCTCTGATCCACAAATCCCATTGTTGCTTCCTAACCCAACTTTGTTCTCCATCTCACCCAATGGGAGAAACCCACGTACTCTCTCTATCTCTGATTTCATGGGACTGTCGACAAGGATAAGAACATTAGAAAAATTAAATGGAATTTGATTTGAGCTTTCACTTTTCGCTTTGGGTCTTCTCTAAATATTTTTAATATCAGTATTTCTTTCTCCTCTCCAATCTTACAACTTTCTATGCTCTTATAAAAAATGTTTTCTTCTCCTTTCCCATCAATGTAGAATCTCATAATCCACCCCGTTTGGGGCTCAATGTCTTCTCTAATTGATGAGAGATCTCGCAAACTACCCTTTTGAGGTCGAGTATCCTTGCTAACACTCTTTTCCTGCTCTAATTGATATGAGATCTCAAAATTTACCTCTTTTCGAGGTCAAACATTCTCGCTAGCACACCATTCAATGTCCATCTCTTTCGGGGCCAAGCGTCCTCGCTATGATATTGCATGGTGGCTGACTCTAATACCATTTGTAACGGTGAAAATCGTTTGCAGATATTGTCTCTTTGGACTTTTTCTTTGAGTTTCCCTCAAAATTTTAAAACCCTTATGGTAGGAGAGGTTCCCACAAGCCCTATAACCTTGTGTTTATGTTAGGGAGAAGTTTCCGCACAGATATAATTTTAATTCGATCCCCTCTTGAATCTCATAATCAATGAAACAATTTATATAATCTCCAAATTTTTGATTTTTTTTTATTTTCTAAAAGTGGTAAGAGTGGAAATGGTAACAAATGTATTTTTTAATTTAAAAAATATACACACACATAAATATATTATTGAAAATTTTGCAATTAATTTGATTAGCGGCCGTTGAAACGTCCAATTTATTTTGTATTATTTATCCATAATTTGTCTTTTTAATTACACCCTTGCTTTCACGTACAACGGAACAACCAGGCAGTAGTTGGCTACTCGATCCTCCTTTTTACGCGTGCCATTTTATCCCCTAATAAATAAATAATAAAATACAATATAACAATCCACATAATTTATATATATATTTTACTAACCAAATTAAAGTAAGATGACATGGTTGTTTTTTTCCTAGGGGACCCATGGGTAACGTTATTATTATCATTATTTTGATGAAAAAGGGCAACGGATACAAAATTAATGACAAAAATAAATATGTATTTAGGGGGTTTTGCATAGATTTCCCCACCATCTATCTTCATATATATATATATATGTTTATGGCATTGTGAGAGAAACAGAGAGTGAGTTATGGGGAAGAAGAAGACATGGTCGTTGAAGAAGGTGAGGAAGGAGCTGTGGCCATGGCGGTTTTCGCTCTTCGGGAGGAGCCCAATGGATCTTCAGATGATTCATTTCGTGGTTGATAATGTGTTCTTCAAGATCGTCTCTGTCGTGGAAGCCCTTGTTTTGGTCTCCACACTCTGTTTTTTCTATCTATGCTGTGGCGGTCATGTCTGATTCTTTTGGTTCATTTCTTCCTTCTTTTCGTTTCACAATTGTTTGTTTGTTCATTTGTTCATGTATGTATTTTCATAATTTGTTCAAATTCTTTGGGATTTTGCAGATACAAAATTAAACTCATTTATCTCGTTTAATGTAATATGATATCATTAATTGTGTTCGAGGACGATACCTAATTTTAACCAAACAAAGGATAGATATTGCGTAACTTAAAGGATAGATGCATCATCTTACATACTAGATCTCAGGTAAGGTTGAGGTTAAGTCGAAGGGTCAAATCTTCGAAATCAATTCTATTAGGAATCATGAATCTCCATGATAATATGATATTGTTATTCCGAAGCCGTCAAACATTTGACTCCTCCTTGCTCTCCCGCCACAATTTATCTTACTTTCCTAACTCTATCTACGCTGAGAATGCTCTCTCCACCCTTCGATTCAGTGTCTCCTCCCTTCAATCCTCATTCCGCCATGTCTGATTCGAGCTTTCTGAACCTAGAAATGTCGTTTTTACCAAGACCGTTCAGTTCTCCAATCTTCACCATACGATTCGTGCCCTTTGTTTTTCGAAGAAGCTTAGGGACCTTGCTTCTGCGTCTGTCGAAGAGCCTGAGAAGGTGGATCTCGCTAGCTAAGGCCGTCCAGCTGCGCTTTGAGAAATTGAGCCTTTGCTATGAGTTTGACCTGGCGGGCATTGATGCCGTTGATGAGGAGTTGAAATGGGGGATAAATTGAGAAGTGAGGCCACGAAGGTTTTGGAGAGAGGAATGGATTGCAGGTGTTTTACAATCTAGGTGAATTGAAGGCGACCATCCAGCAATTGATGAGCAAGTATAAAGGTATGGTTTCTGCTTGAGTCGCCTGTTTGATCTTGTTAGCTCTGTATTTCCCGTTACAAGTCGTGGTAGTGTTCCCTAGATAGAACAGATATCACAGAAAGAGATTGAATGAATCTGATCTTGTTAACTCTACTTGTGCTGCGTCAAGTTGGCAAGGCTCTTCTCCTGCTGGCTGAGAGAGCTGAATGCCAGGTAGTTTGTTTTCTTGGGGAAACTGCCATACTCTAATCACTACTATCATATGCTATGGTATATAATCCGAAGTTATTTTTTCAATACCGTTCTTCAATTCAAGATTTCACCACTGAGCAATTTGTCTAATATAGGAGCAATAATAAATATTGTCCATCAATAGCCATGTGACCTCGGGTAACATGTAATGGAGCATATTGTATATGCAGGACTTGACAGATTTTCTTACTAGCGACACTGCTTTGCTTCACCAATCTATCCCATCTCAGATTTTTGGACATTATATAGTTAAAGCTCTTCAACTGTCACTTGGTCAATTATTCACCTAGAATTGAAATATGATACTTTTTAGACTTTTTCTCAAAGTTTTAAAACGCGTCTACTATGGAAAGCGTCTAGCCCTACACCTTCGGGTGACTGACTTTGATACCATTTGCAACCGCCCAAGCCCATCGCTACCGCAACAGTGTAAAGAGGTGGATTGTGAAATTCCACATCGGATGGAGAGAGGAACAAATCCTAGGATGTGAAAACCTTAAACTAGGTGGGTTTATTGATTTTCATGAGAGGGAGAGTTTTTGTGTTATGGGGATTGGATGTTATACCGTGTTATATATCCAAAGAGTTCTAGGGATTTGGAAATAAGAAGAACGATGAGGAATGTTATTTCCATTGGTACGAGCCCTTTTGGAGAAGCCCAAAGCAAAGCTATAAGAGCTTATTCTTAAAGTGGACAATATCATACTATTGTAGAGAGTCGTGATTCAGTTTTCTTTTATCAGGCATGCTTCTCTTGTTAGACCTCTTTCTGAATCAGGAAAACTACTAATGGCTAGGAACATGGCTGGGCTGCAGTTAACTGTGGGTCAAAATTTGTTCCCCGTAGAACAACTTGGTGCACCATATCAAGCTCTTCGTGCATTTCGTCCTCTTATATTTCTTGAAACATCTCAACTGGAAGCATCTCCACTACTTCACGTTCTGCCAGCAAGTGCATACTTCATCATCTTTTTTCTCGGGGTCCTGAGGAATTGCAATCACCAATGCAAAGGAAGCTTTTACTGTGGCACGATAACTAGTACATCAGAGATGTGTCCTTCCCAATCCTCTCGTACTGGAGAAAGGTCCGCAGGTCAATGCAATTTAAAAAAAAGAATCGATGGACTCCTCAGTAGTACTCATTGTGGTTGGATTCTCAGGGTGAGGATCAAGTTTGGAAAGGTATCAAAGCAACTCTCATGATTATGCCGCCAAGGTAAAGACCAGAGAGACAAGGAATTTAGCTCAGTATACCCTCGTATGCTTCAAGTAGGATCATCGTTGACAGAAAATTCCCGAGCTATATAACATGCTTCATGTCGACCTGGACTGTGTTTCAATGTTGATTCCTGGATGATGCTGTGCTGTGGGATAGTAGCCAGAGATACCATGCTCGATTGCATGAAGTTTAGGTACCAAGTTATTTACTCAGTTATTTATTTGCCTTAATAACTACATGAGTAGCAAAGATACCATCTCTGAGCTCGACTTCCCCTATAAATGCAGGACCAAATTTGATTTGTTTGGCTGAGGACGTCAAGGCGACGGGGTAATCAGATCAACATTGAATTAGTCAGACGTCATTACTTATGCGTAGCCAGTTAGTCATGCTATCTTTTATACCTGATTTTATATTCTTTTGTTCATTTGTTCGGCCATTTACCAAATAATAGCTCAGAACTGTTTCCAGGTCACGGCCTCATGAGTGTTATTCATCCGGGTAGGGGGAGGCGGGATCTTAAGTACAAAATTTCTGTAATAGTAGCATCATCATGAAGATGAATTATTGATTTTGATAGGCTATGCAGTACGATGGTTGACTGATGAATGATTGTTTCAGGCGTCTGCTAAGTGCAAATAATAATGTAAATGGCCGTTGGCTTTAATTATTTCCCTTCTCCTTTACTAGTGGTAGTGATTGCACTGCATCTGCGGGGATCTGTGCAAGGAAAACAACCGAACCCATCAAAACCTTTCCTTTTATAATCAAACGTTGCAATTTCTGTAGTTTAGATACCCATTATTGAAATTTTAAGGAATAGGATTGTAACTTCCTAAATTTTTCAAACACGTATACTAGAGAGAGATTTCCACGCTCTTCTAAAGAATGCTTCGTTCTCCTCCCTAATTGATGTGAGATCTCATAATCTACCCTCTTCGAGGCCCAACATCCTTGCTGCTGGCACACCGCCTCGTGTCTACCCCCTTCGGGGAACAACCTCCTCACTGGCACATCGCTCGGTGTCTGACTTTGATATCATTTTTAACCGCCTAAGCCTACCGCTAGTAGATATTATCCTCTTTAGGCTTTTCTATTCAGACTTCCTCTCAAGGTCTTTCAAAAGCACAAAGTTTTTCATACCCTTAATGCTTCGTTTTCCTCTCCAACCGATATGAGATCACAATGATGCTTAGTTTACTTTTTTATCTGTGTGGATTAGAAAACATATCCTAAAATGACCATTGTGATGTTATGATCTTCAGTGAAATGGCAATGTGTATAGTTTATGCTTTATCGGTTGACATGTACATTATAGAAGGTAATATTACAAGTTAAAACACTATAATCAAGTAAAGCATGAGTCACGTTATACAAAGTAAACAAAACTATATAGTAACTGATGTAAATTGCACCTTAAAAATCATAGTTTCTTTTTTCCTTCTAGTACAGAGTAACCAGAGGAGCATGCATCCTTATGAACATCCACCATTGTTGAAGGGCGAGACACTGCTAGCTCATTGGCAACGGCGTAACCTTGGTGGCGAGGTAAGGTTTAATCTTTCGCCCTGCTTCTTTATCTTTAAAGTTCTCTATAATTGACCAGACAGTTAAACTAGAACTGCATCCCTCCCTCTTTCTGCTATCTTCATCCAAGCTGAGCTGATAAACAACTAAAATCAATAATGGAGGAGTTATGAATTGTGTTGAAGCAGAAGGACATTGATGGTGGCCTGGCCTGGTCTGGTCTGGCCTGGCGCTGGCTGGGCTCCAAAGAACACACTGAAATGTACAATTCACTCTTTGGTAATTAAATAAATCTGACACAGACACCCACCCACACCCACACGCATTGGGAAAAGAGAGATGACACACACAAAATCAAAACCAACTTCCATTTTCCACTACTTGGATTTGGAATGAAACCATCTCTTATGTTTTTCTCCCATTTCCTCCATTGAATGTGAAAATGAAAAGACTTGTCCCCACGCCACCATTCAAAATACTCTTTTGCACATGCAACTCCCAAACTTTCACCACTGCCAACCAACCCATTAATATAAAACGTTAAAACCAAGATTATGGAAAAACTTTCCCATCTCTCCATTTTTATTTGGTTTTTGTGTGAAAAAAGAAACCAAAGCATTGATTGGTAAGGGTGAATATTAGGCAGCCTGACCCTTTAGCTTTATGGTATTGGGTACCCTACTTCTACTACTACTGCTACTACTCGAGGACCAACCCCCATAATCTTTCACTCTTTCCAACCTAGGTTTTGATCTGAGAGCATGAATGATTACTTTATAGCTAAAGCATATCCTCCTCCCCATAAGCAATGTATTTGTCCTTATAATGATGCCTCAACAAACCATCTATTTGGGTGTGGAAAAAGAAGATAGTGATGATGAAAAAGAATGAAGGATATTGATTTATGTCTCTCTTTCTTTGTTGCTTCACATTTGGGAACCATATTCATTAAATAACAAGCTCTTTCCCTCTCTCTCTCTTCCTTTCCTCCTCTGTCTGTCTCTTTCTTCAATACCATTGACAGAGATGGGTGAACTCAAGACAAATTCAAAGGGATTTTTTGCCCTTCAAACTTTATCTATATGGGGTGTGGGTGAGATGAATAAGATTCCTTCCCAGAGATAAGAGACTTGAAATAGAAAGAGAGAGAGAGAAAGAGAGTGGTATGGGGAATCTAAAAACGTGAGGGTTAAAAGAGAGTGAACTATGGAGATCACATGTGGAATATTAAGCCACACCACTTGAAAGAAAGAAAAAAAAGCTACAAAAAGGAAGAAACAAAAAAGAAAAGAAAGCAACCACATCATGAAGTGAAATAATAAAAGATGCAAACAACTTGGCAAAGAGACAAGTAAAAAGTGTTCATACAAAGTCACAAACAAACACAAAATCATCCTAAATTCGTTTTTTCCTCTCGGGTTCCGTTCAGATCTAGAACAAACCATATCAAATTATCTCAAATATATCTAATAAGATAGATTTGTGATGCATCTACCAAAAATTTAGTATCGGTTTGAGCTAGAAACAAACAATCTAAAGTGTCTTTCCTCCCCATGAGCCATGATGCTAACACTAATGTTACAGCCCAAGTCCACCGCTCGTAAATATTATCCTTGTTGTGCTTGTCCAGGCTTTCCCTTCTGGGTTTCCCGTAAGGTTTTTAAAACGCATCTATTAGGGATATGTTTCCACACCCTTATTCCTTCATTCTCCTTTGGGATCTCACAGTCCACCCGTTTTCTTCATAACTATGTTGTGTTATTAAAACCTGCGAGAAATGATTTGTTCTTCTCTCCGACTATCTATGAATGTCATGATCGGTGGTGTGGATGATGCGAGAGAAGCAATAATGTAAGAAAGAGAGTAAAAGGGAAAACAAAGTTTACTTTTTATCTACTCTCTCTCAATCTCTCTTTATAAAGCTTCATAACTATGTTGTGTCAATCACGATGGTCCAACTCTGACAGAATTATGTAATTAATATCCCTCCATCCATTTCCCCTCCTAATTATTCTTTCACAATTTCCTCCTTTTATCCTTCATACTGCTTGCTACCTAGCCTTACCTTCCCATCCATTTCTATACCCAAATTATGAAAAATAAAAAATAAAAATTATTTGATTAAAAAATTGGAAAAGGTGGGATTAAGTTGTCATAAACGGACGGCTACGATTCTTTTGGATGTGGTTGATTAAATCGAATCAAGATAATTAATTAGAGTTAATTTATATATTTTCCTTTTCCTTTTCTTGGAAGATTAAAAAATTGTTTGTTTTTAAAAGGGAAAAGTGACAAGTCGGTTACGCCGTATCCCAAAACCCCCCACTCTCCTTACGTGCGTCGACTGGTGTGATACGACACGTGGCAGAAACCCACAATGTCAGTCATTTTAATTTAAGAACTCCTCGGTTATTATTATTATTATTATTATTATTATGCGTCGGGAAATTAATTCATATATAATATTATGTGTGTGTGTGTTTATTACAGAACCAATCCAGTATTTCGTTGGAAAGGATCGTAAATCTCGGAAATGCCCTCGTATGTTTCCAGAAATTACGGGATTGACCAGGTTTGTGTTTGTTTTGCTTTTACCTATAAATACAACGGGAGTACATTATGTTTATATATGGCCGTTTCATTCTTCTCTCTCTGAACGGAATTTTGTTCTTCTTGTACAGATTGAAAGACTCTGCTGAGGGAACCCAAATTTCAAGTTCCGAGAATAACCATTCAACTTGTTTCGGTACGCAGCGATTGAAGCAAAACAAGAAAGAAAGAAGAAAAGAGAGATCGGTTTCATTTCGCTTTGAATCAGATTGTTATTCACAGAGACCATGGGATACGGAGCGCCATTAACAGGTTTCAGTGCTAATACTGCAGCGGCGGAGACGACTCTGCTTCCGCCGTACAATTCTGTAGCGATCGATTCGTTTCCTAAGGCGTTGGGGGCGATGCCGGCGTCGGCATCGGCGTCGACGGGTGTTGTTATGAAGTCCGATAGCGGTATATCTTATAATCTTCCGATTCCGAGAAAGCGCGGCAGGGATCATTCCACCATAAACCGATTCCTCTCATATCCTTCCTCGCATGCTCATTCTCAGAAGAATTGTGGACGTAATTTCTACTTTCTTGGCGAGGATATCTCCATCCTAGTTCAACAGCAGCAATTAGATCTGGAACGATTGATATCGCAACATGTACGGTATCGAACGCTGTTTTAAATTTATTGATATATATATATATATAAATAGGAAAAGTAGTGGTTGAGAAACGTTTTGGTGGTTTAATTACTGACGTATATACTTGTATGGAAGCAGATGGAGAAGGTGAGGATGGAAATGGAAGAAAAACGGAAGAGAGAAGCGAGAAGGATTATGGAGGCGATAGAAGTAGGGATGATGGGGATTTTAAGGAGCAAAGAGGAAGAGATCGAGAAGATGGGGAAACTAAATTGGGAACTAGAAGAACGAGTGAATAGTCTATGCATGGAGAATCAAATATGGCGTGATGTGGCTGAGACGAACGAAGCCACCGCAAATGCCCTCCGGAGCGACCTGGAACTTGTTCTGTTAGACGTGAAAAAGGAGGAGGAGGTGGAGGAGGAGGAGAAGGCAGAGTCGTGCTGCGGAAGCAACGGCGGAGATATGGAGGAGGAGGAGGAGGAGGAAGTTGAAGAAGAGAGGAGAAAAGGGAGGAAGACGAGAAGGAAGGAGAAGGAGGAGGAGGACAGACGGTGCAAGAACTGTTGGAAGGAAGAATCATGCGTGCTGCTATTGCCATGCAGGCATCTGTGTTTGTGTACTGTTTGTGGTTCATCTCTACACCATTGTCCCATCTGCAACTCTACCAATAACGCCAGTGTTCGTGTAATCATGCCTTAGAACAAGAAAAAACACATATTTCATTCTTCTCTTCAAATTCTTCAAATCTCTGATCAGCCTCTGTTTATCCTGTCTCAAATTTGTGTCATTTTCTTACACAAATTTCTCTAATCTTTATTTATGCTTTGATTGAATCCGATGATGATGGGTATAGTGGAGACATGGGAGGGGGGGACGTAGCGTATTTTAGCGAAATTCAGGCGTATGTTAGTATTAAAATTATAAAGAATAAAGAAAAAAGGAACGGAGGAGGAGGTTTAAAAGATGACACGTCGGACTCCCGGAAATATCGGTGTTGGGGAGTGGCAGTGAGGTAGGGCCCACATCCTTTTTACCTTACTCCTTTCACACGGATTCCAATTCCTAATGCTTCCAAAATTATTTATTTATTTATTTATTTGACAATTTTATGGGTTACTCTAGTAATTATGGGAATCTAATTCTTAAAATAAATAAAAAGTAATGGGTATTGGTTGAGGAGTCGCGTTGGGTCAATTTTATAATTTTGTCTTTTTCAGGGGAGCGAAATGTAAATGGAAACGGAGAGTTTTTAAGTGGGGTCCATGGGAGGGGGGGATTTTGTGTAAAAAGAGAGAGTCAGGGGGCATGAATGGAAAGTGTTGGAAGTATAGGAATACATGATGTGGTTATTTATTTATTTATTTTTTTTAAATTTTAATTTATTTAGGGGGTTAGGGATAGGGATCTTAGGGTGTTCCTAAGTGGGGCCACCACCTCCACCTGTCCCTTTCATAACCAGCACTCTTGCCACATCACATTCTCTCTCTAACTCTTCCGGGGCCCACAATGATTTTGTCCAAATTCTTTGTTTTTACATTTTTTTAAATATAATTATGCCTAATGAGAAACTACTCGAAAATAGATAAATTATTCAACATTATGCTTCCTATTATTTTATTTAACGCTTAAATAATTTGTTTTAAAACTATATAAGTATATATAATTCTAAGATCAAGGTAGAATGGGAAATCGATTTGTGCTATGGAGGTTCTCTCTCATGTTTGGTCAATTCGAATTTTTAGAAGTTCTCGAGATATCGTATAGATTCTAACACAAAAGTAACGACTGGAGATGTAATACTCCACAACGATATCTATGACTGGAGATGTATACTCCACAACGATATCTATGACAGCGATGTAGGCTTAATCTTAAAATGGTTAGAAAGCATAAGTCAATTCGAGAGATAATTCCTTATGTGCTAAGTATGGTATGCAATACTTGGTTGATTTAGCGTTGAATGCACCACATCCACTAACCTTGATTTCACCTTAATTAGAATCCTATTCTATTTTAGATCCTTCAATTTTCCACTAAACTTTGTTACTCTAAAGATATTTTCAATTAAAAATAATAATTTGAAATAAAAAAACCCTAGAACGTGTCTACTTCCCCTATTTTAAAACGCGTCTATGCTTTGTTCCATTCTTCACTCGATGTGAGATTTTACAACCCATCCTGCCTTAGGGGCCCAACATCCTCACTACCCGATGTTTGGCTCTAATACCATTTGTAACAGTCGAAATCCATCGTTAACAGATATTATTCGTTTTAGCTCGTTATGTATTATCTCATAGTTTTAAAACGTGTCTACTATAGAGAGGGTCTAGCGCCTCACATCTTAATCTTACTCTTTTGTGAATAATAAAAGAGATTAGTCAAAAATGTCAACAAATTACTCGATATATATATCCATATTTATGTGTCATTGAATAAGATTTCATTATTTATTTAAATAAAATATCAATCTGCATCCTTAAGAATTATTATAGTTAAAATATGTTTTTTACATGAAGGTTTTAAATTATTATTTATTTAGTCCCAAAAATTTTAAAATTAACATTACAGTCGAGAATAATTTTAAATAGTCCATGAATTAGTTTGACTATTACTTAAAAATAAAATTATATTTTATTCTCAATTATAATATTAACGATAACGATGCCATCTATTTTAAAATTTACTAGGAAAAATAAAATATTTGATTTGAAATTTCCCAAAACAAAAAAACCCACCTTTAAAATATATGATTTTCTCTAATTATATTAAAAAAAAAAAAGCTTCAATTTCATATTAATGGAAGAAATAACAATAATAACAAAAACCCAAATAAAATATAATTTCGAGAAAGCAAAACCCAACTCTCTTACTTAAATATAAATCCAATCAAATTCCAACACGTGGCTTCACGCATATTTTTTATTTTTTATTTCCACTATTTTTTAATTTCAAACTTTAATAACAAGATAAAGATAAGGGAGAGTAACGTCGCTGTCTCATTATTGATGCAACCATTAAATTGATGGTTGAATTTTATACAAAAAAAAAAAAAAAAAAAAAAAAA